>NC_051847.1:150884215-150926236 GCF_002237135.1 Teleopsis dalmanni
TGTCATTTACACTGTCGTAGTTTTTGTGGTTTGGGTTTGTAATACTTTTGGTTTTAATTTTATTTAACTGCAGTTTATTTCAGTTCTCATTCTCATTCCTTTTATCCTTTTTTCGTCCACTGAAGTAGAAAATAGTTTGGTGGAAACTTTAAGTGATTTACGATTATCAAGATTATTTTAATCGCAACGCCTACATTTTTTGACAATATTTTTTGGCGATTTTATTCAACTTTTTATAATACTGAATTTATTGTTTTTTAATGAAATTCAATTTCAGCATAAGTTTTTTCAATTTTTGTTCAGTTTTATGAACTTTTAACCAAATTTGAATTTATAACTTTTCTATTCCAACAGGCGGTACACGTTGCGTATGAGTAATTTATTTTGTGATCAGTTCGTTGTCACAAAATTTGCCTTTGGTAGCTACTAATTCTCATTAAAATGTATAATAACGTCATAAAATGCATTTTTTTATAAATAAATATATATATATATTATATATCTAACTGGACACTGCGGAGTTAAAAAACATTTATTGAATCTAGGTATTACTGGAGACGATAGCTGTAGACTTTGTTACGAAGAAGAGGAAACAGCAGAACACATATTGTGTCACTGTGATAGTCTTGCAAGACTCAGACTTCGCTACTTATCCATTGCCTATCCGCTTATAACGGAAGTAGGCAACATCTCTCCAAAGGACATACTGGCATTCTTAACTGCTACTCGTCTATGGAACTGAAGTGGGTATGTCACAATAATCCTCGAGGATGCAGTGACGCGGAGACTACTTCCCAACCCTTCTTTTGGAAAAAAAAAAAAAATATATATATATTTCAATATTTAATATTCTAATTGCAAATATTGTTAAAATTCAAATTCGAAATGGAATACTCGTCTTTAAGCAATGTTTAATGGCAAGCTTTGGAACAAGATCGACTTTGTCGAATGTGGTTACGAGTTCGAATGCAACTTTGTCAGCAACATTTTAAACATTTCAAAAAAAAATTAAGCAAAAGTATTACAAAAACAAACCACAAAACTAGTGTAAATGACATATTTCATATAAAAGACTATACACTTCAATATTGCTAAGACATGGTCTTGCACTTAAATCAAAGAAGAAAGCTTAAAAACGGTACGACCCTGGTTGTCCGGCTCAGAAAGGAATTCGTGTGCAGAAATCGACCATTTCTTTAATATCAGTCTTAATTTTAATTAATTCTTTAATAATTCTTTAATTCTTAATACTTTAATATCAGTTATCAGTGCTAATATCAGTTTTTCAGGAAACCAAAACAAATTTTGTTAGTAAACTATCTCTAAACTATTTCAATAAACAACTCCATTTATTATTATTGTCTTTTAAATAAATAGAATTTCAAAATTCAACAAAAAGGATTAGATTAGACTAGAATAGAAAAATCTTGCAAAATTGAGATGAAATAGTTTTTAATAATGAAAAAATTTTTTATTTATTAATTTATTTAATAATTTATTATTTATTTATTAAATTATTAATTATTTAAAATTTTTTTTTTGACCTATTCTATTTTGATTCTCCAAACTATTCTATTCACGTTGATTCTATTTAATCTAAAATTACATTTAAAAACTTTAAGACATAATAATTTTTATTACATTCAAAATTTTTACACTGCGCTAAGGTCCTTATCATATTTCTAATTTCAACGCAATTTTTAAATTAATAGTAGTATCCATATTTATGTGATCCAGATCTGGCGAATATGGTGCCTGAGCGATGACAGTGGTGCCGTGTTTAGTCAAAAAATCGCGTACAACAAGAATTTTCCATAGTAAAAATCGGTAAATGCACTTGAGGTAGTCTCACATTAACAGCTGCTGTAAACAAACTAATTGACAGATGGCCCTCAAATTTGTACCATATGTCAAGAAAGAGTGTACCAACATAAATAAAAATTTTTGAAAAAGGTCTTTTACTTAAAGAATAGTTAACAAACAACAATACCGGATACTTTTTGAACAGAAGGTAGACACCAAAAAATGTGTTGAGAAGATCTGCACGTAGATCAAAAATCAAAAGAATATAACTTGCAATGCCAATATAGAAGACACCCTCTCCTAAGTAATTGCTAAGCAGTTCCGAAGGTGAAAAAGTTTTCTGAAGAGAGACGAGTATTTTAGTCTGTATACTATCTAACAATACGTTTGGAGACCGTTCCTGCGACTAACGGTTTGATGGCGCATAGAGCATTGCACATCCTCACCAATGTAAAAAATCTCCAATCATAAAGCAACTAGCTTGAGTCTTATCTTGAGATACAATATATTATTACAATTTTACTCTAAATATATATAAAATGAATTTTAATAATAAACGTTATAAAAACGGATAAAACAATCTTTGTTATTAAATTTCATTTCTATTATTCACAAAAGAACATTCTATATAAACATGTGCATTACGTTGTTTGGGTGTTCCTTTGTTTGCATTATGAACCTATTAATGAGTTCCTATAATTTTTAAGTAAGCTATACGTAACTTTTTGTTTTATCTTGATAGATTATTAGAATTCTTATAAAAATTTATAATAGAATTATTTTTTTGTAAATAAATTTGAGTGAATTTATATTATAATTACTACGAAAACATCAAAAAAATTATTAAATATAATAATTACTATTTCTATACAACATTAAAGACAATATACATAAATGTAATTCCTTTTTATAAACACAAGCCAATAAAATATACCATAAACACCACTTACCAGGGAAAATACCTATTATGAATGTACATAAAACTTTTAGAAGTATTAATATGCGATTATTTAAGTCTCACATGTAGACTCCTTAACATAACACCTCAAATGCTCAATATAATTTTATAACTTTTGTCTTACCTACCAAATTGTTTAATAAAATATTTAGTGTGAAATTATTAAAAGAATTTATTGCTTGTCATTTTCCTTCTATTATGAAGTAGGAAGGACATTAATTTACGAGATTCCAGTTTCGAGCAACAAACAGGGCTAACAGGACTAACAACACCGAAATCTTAGCAATAGCAACTTTATGACTTTGTTATATGCATAAAGCATACATGTGTGCACTTGCACACGTGCACATACACATACATCAGCAAATGCTCACATACATAAAGTTAATATGTGCAAATTCGTACAGAAATTTATGTTTCGTTTTTTTGGTTAAGGACTAAACTACCTTTTCCGAAAATAGCATAAAACTCATAAATTATTTTACGCTTAACATAACACACATACAAGCGCTGTTATGTGTTGCAAAGAAAACAAATAGAAATATACACTCACACACACACACACACACACACTGCCACAAACAAAGCATAAAATGGCATAAAAGAATACAAAATAATAATAAAAATACTGCAAATGTTCGGTAAAGCAGTAAATAAATGTGTAAAGTCGCGTGTGTGGGGATTTATGTGCATGTAAATTTACGCCGTTTTTATGTGGAATTACACATACACACATAAGTATGTACTTTAATGTACCACTTCATAACTACGATACTATGAAGTAAAGCTCATTTTGGCCAATTTAACAAGTTTAAGTTTCACTTATTGTGCCTACGCTGGGGAACTACAATTACAGTGGCGGCTTATGAGTTCAATGCTGTAGTTGGAAGCATTCGTATGTTAGTAACAGAATTAGCGTAAATGTTAAAACAATATTAATTGAAATAGAAATGTTGTAAACATGAGAGTATGTTATACTGTTTAACGCAGTATACTGTTATCATATAGTATTGTATAATAATATATTTTGATAATGGGAACAACAAAGTACTTAACAACACACCTCATATCGCTGATGCAATATTAGGTAAGTGGTGCTTCTCATTTTACAGCCACTAATGACTAGAATCAATAATGTTGAATTACATCAACAGTTGCCAAGTACCCTAATCAGTGCCAGCTGCTAACTGAGCTGCTAACTGTACGTTGGATATAAGTGTTCTTATTCGATCCGTACAACATTCTCCACAAAAGTTGTCTCACATACAGGCATATACATTGACATATTGAAAAATAATCGGAAATAAAATATTTATTAACAATAACATACTTCAAAAAGGAACACAGAGTAGTGAAGACCAAAACTTGAATCGGAACTGAAAGTATAATTAAAAAACTATATTTTTGTTGGAGTGTAAACCAAAACCTAAACGATAAAATATAACAGTTTAATTTAGTTCAATACCGAACAAATATCAACCCAATATCTGATGCTTTTCGATCAGTGTATTTTCAAATAAAGTAAACAAAACAAGTAAAGTAAATAATGATCATCAATAAAGCATATAAACAACTTTTTTCGCTTCTGATTCTGATCTATAATATTAGCAGTAAACGCTAAAAAGTATCCCTAAATGAGTATCTATTTGAATGGGTCGTGTTGGTAATATAACTATAACGGCAAAACGGAATTAATCAAGTTCAATTAGCTGATCTATTATTATTTAACTTTAGTTAAATAAGTTAATTATTTATAATATTTATTTATATAATAATAATTATTTATATAATAATTAATTATTAATAATTTAATTAATTAGACTATGATTCGATTCAATTAATATTTTCTTTTCCGATTGTAAACGGCCCATAAATTATGGTTTGATATAATATAGTTAAGATTGTGGGATCTCGTGTTGTTACATTTGGCAATACTTTTATCTATTGATATCTATTGAATAGTTATAATATCCTCAAAATTGTCTGAATGAAATGATTTATACTAAACATAGTCATCTCCGCGTATAATTCTCGTAAAACCATTTTGTCTTCCAAATAATACTGAGGTAATTCAATCAAACTACTTTCATTGTCTCCACCAGGTCAGTGCAGAAGCGGTCTCCAAGACTTCATAGTGATAGACAAAGCTATAGTAATTGATGAATGGATTTTATCTTTTGTTTACTACATTACAAAATCGATGCAATGTCACAGTGTTGCTTTGATACTTCAGTAAGTATAAATAGAGGTACTTTAACAAACCTGCAGTGTTTGTTAAAGTATTAAAATCTCTTTGGTTAATTATCTTCTAATGTAGACTATGAAGTACTAGTAACCTTGCAGTCTTTGGGATTACTCCACCAATCATTTTACAACACGATGATGCATTCTTTCATACTTCATAACACTTCTCGAATCTAAAGTTGTACTGAACACTCGATCTATCATATATATACACTTTACATCCTCTTCTAACTAACTTTTTAGGTACCTCGTTCTTTTGAACATTCCTTTGTCTTTGAATCCAGAAAAAAAAGACTTTGATATGTTCAATATTCATTATTTAGACGCAACCTTAAGACACAAACCTTAATCACACCGTTCTGAAATTGATTGCGATTATGCCTAAGCGACTATCTACATAAATAGTTATACTTGAATGAGGATTTGTAATAATTTGGTTTGCACGATTTTTGACATGGTCTTAAAACACTTGCGATTAGTTTAATAGCATTGTTCATATGACAGCAGCAGATCTGTCATTTTATTGTCAATTAAACCGAAACTCAAGAGTTGATCACATAAATTTTATTTGATATTATATACACTTATGGTTTACTGCTATTCAATTCAATTGACTAGAACGGCAAAAAATGTCCAGTAAGGCCCAACTTTAACTGACACAGAGATGTTAAGTGTATTTATAAGTATATTCACAAGTATACTCATATCTATACTCACAAGTATAATCGTAATAATTCTCATAAGTTTAACTCACAAATATATTTATACTTTTAAAAATGTACTCTTAAAAGTATGTTCATAAGTATACACTTAACTATACTCATAGCTGTACCCACAAGTATATTCATCAATATTTTCATAAATATACTCTAATATATACTCATACTGGTACAAGTGTATTCATAAGTATACCCGCAAGTATCTGTACCCACAAATATACTCACAAGTATTTTCATAAATCTTCTCACAAATGTACTCATATTTGTTCAAGTGTATTCATAAGTATACCCAACAGTGTACTCATAGGTATACTCACAAGTATTCTAATAAGTATACTCGTAAGTATACTAATAAGTATATATGTAGGAACAGTAAGAATACTGAGGAAGGCAACATACGTTTCGTATTTAAAAAATTTATATAAAAATAATAGTGTATTGTAATTTCTCTCAATAAATAAAGTAGTTTAGTATTGTTTAAGACCGCGAACGATGAATGTGTTGAACTTTACTCTACATTACTCGCACTCTTAAGTATACTGATAAATATACTCACAGTTGTACTCATAAGCACGGTTGCCACTTATGGTACTTTAGTACCAAAATTGATACTTTTTTTTCGTTTGATACTCATGTTCAAAACATGGTACATTATTGACGACACAACTTTATTGTGGATATTTCCAATGCAACAAATGCAACTTTGCACTATTTTATATTTTGTTCATTTATAACACTATGAAAAACACAGAACGAGAAAATAAGAAGGTCCTTTTTTACAGAAGTGATACCTTTTTAAACCAATTTTGGTACAGGAAAAAATTTTCAAGTGGCAACCGTGAGTATACTGATAAATATACTCACAGTTGTACTCATAAGTCTACATAAAAGTTTATTCTCTCTCTCTCTCTCTCTCTTTCTCTCTCTCTCGCGTAAGTGTACTCACAAGTATACAATTATACTGAGTAATATACTCATAAGTACACTCATGGATATTGATAGTAACGTATGAAAATTGTTTTGTACATGAAGTTGCCACCTTACATGAATAATTAAAATGCCACAAAAAAAAAAAAAAAATTAAATGCATTTATCAGTTAACAAAATGTGAAGCTTTGAAGTTTAATATTTAATTTATGAATTTTTATATTTAATTTCAAGTTGCAAATTGTTTTTATATTTTTATTATTGCTTATATATTATTTCTGCACAAGGACAAGAGGGCGGCGTATGGAAACAGTTTTTCAATCATGCGAGTGAATTTTAATTAAGAAATTAAATTTTACACGAAACGAAGCGAAACGGAATCTGTTGCTGATTAAAACTCAATTTCTCGCAATTAAATTGAGCCACGCGTTAATTTGCAACAGGGAAAAAATGCCTGAAAAAATGGCGAAAAATATGTAGGGAAAAGCGAACAAAAATAAAAAATAAAAAAAAAGGAGGGAAAAATGGAGTGGAAGGCATGAAAATTTATACGCCATTTCCGTTAATGGTTACAAAAGCAAACGCAAGTGTAGACTGGCATTAACTACAAGTGCACAATATTTGTAATAATTAAAATATTTATGGAGGGGCAGGGCATGTAAGCGAAAAATATTTAATAAAATAATGAGGCTTAAAAGTGTAGCAATTTATAAAGTGGCAATAAATTGAAAAATACACTGCAAAATAGATACTTTACTCAACACAAAGACGGGTTGTGGCGGCGGATGAGAGTAAATAAAGCAGTGCAGGGTTGTGCAAAGTTAAAAACATGTTTGCTAATTAAAATTTAATATAAAAACCGACATTTGATTGATTCGGTTAAATTTCGGTCGCTGCCAGTCAATCTTCTCTTCTACGAAAAATATCGATTATTGCAACCAAAGTTTTAATTTTACTGTGAAAATGGTCTTGTAGCTTCAGTTCAGATACATATAAGCCTGTTTTTTTGAAATTTACTACTAAATAGAACAATAAGGATAACAATTTAGTAAAGTAACAATCAAAAAAAAAAAAAAAAAACACTGAGAGAAGAAAGCAACTTTTCAAGTAAAACTATTTATACTTGAAGAATTTCACTTAAGAAAATTGCTTTTCATTTACACTTACTTACATTGGTTTAAAGTCCAAGCCGACAGACCGAAAACGGGGGTGGGGTATAATAATATAAACTTTAAATAAATGAAACATGTTTCTTTTGTATTAAACACAATTTAGGAAAATTGTTGCTTTGTTGTTTATTGTACACAATTTCAAAATAAAAACTTTACACTAAACGCCGAGCAGAGGAACGCTCATCTCAAATGCTTGCCTATGAACCACAGTTTTGCAGCTCGATGCTCCGAAAAGTATCAAACCAATTTTCCCAATAGGGAGGTCGGTCATGGGATAAACGAATTTAATCTCGATAATAATTTTAAAAGTTGGTGGCAGCATTTTGCTATGCTCGACTAGCAGATGAACAGGGTAAGCTTTTGTTTTCTTTGCTTTTCTTGTTTATTTTAGTCTTTTGCCCCATTGAGAAATCACTCTGGAGGCATATTTTGTATTTGTGTTAAACAATTTTGTACTTAAATATATTTACAAGTTTAAGATACTCGCCTCGTAGTCAATATCGGAGCAGAAGTAGGATAACAATTTATAGGCAAACGCATTTATTCAAAGTAAAATTTAATACAAATTACGGCACGGCACGGCGTGGCACGGCTTGGTTCGGTTCGGTTAGGTTCGACTTGTTGAGAAGTTAATGCAACATATTTTCTTAGTAGGAACATATATTTTTTTCTCAATTCTGTTCTTTTTTCTTTGTTGTAAATTGGAATTATCCATCTTATTTTCCTACGTATTTTCTTTGGAAACATGTTCTGAATTATAAACACGCTAGAAACAATAACACATCTGTTATGACAATGGAAACAATAACAACAACAACAACTTCAACAAATTTGTTTATATTACCGAAAAAGGAGATTTATGAAGGCGCGAAATTAGGCTTTTATGAAGAGAACTTGCATTTTCATGAAAACAGATTTAAAATTGTTATGCATAGAATTTTGAATACAAAATAGTTAAAGTTGAAAGAAAAATAATATCACATAAATATTCAATCTTAAAATTTTTAAAATAAATTTTATACGTTACTAACGAACCAACAATTTGATGTCTGAGAATAATGCAGAACTCTTAAACAATTCTATAGAGTCTTCAGAACAATAAAAAAAAACATTACTAGGTATAGGTAACACATAATTTTAATAAAATAGTCTATGATGAACTGAAAATGCTGCATGATCTATATCATCATATGGGTATTATGCTATATGATCCATACTCTCTGAATGCACGTACACATAGTAATCAGTTTCTAAGAACAATAAACGGGGAAATGTTAAGTTTGTACTGGATTAATACTAATGAAATTTGATTTTTATATGTTTTTGTAACTAATGGATGTTAGATTTCTTATTATATCCGAAGAAAATACATACAACGCACTTCGACTTAACTCTCCAACAGCAATATTAAGGGTTGCCATTTTAATTTAATTTTCTTCTACAAAGTTAGGATTGCCACTTTACATTAGTATTAAATAAGAAAATTATTTACAATATCCGCTTCAACACTTGCATAGAAATATTGCTCGGTAGTTTCCACCCTTAAGCTATTTAATAGTAACATACCATCAACTACAAGAAAACTTGAATAACCTTAGTTTAGGTTTGGTTAGGTAACGACGATCTTAAGGAAGCCTATTTATTTAGACGTTTTAAAAACTACATTTAACATTTGGCAAAGCTTGTTATACTTTTTAGAGAGGGTTGGCAAAAATTCTCAAGCTCTTGGAAGAATCTCAAATAAGAAGGCCCCTTGCGCTCGAAGAGATGAAAAGCTTCTGGAGTGAGTCAAGATTCTCAAATAAGTAGGCCCCTTGCGCTCGAATAGATGAAAAGACGCTCTTTTCATTTGAGCGGAAGAAATTACTGATCAGATAGGAAAGGCGTACGTGACCGGGGGATGGTGGCAATGGAGATGTTGCGAGACAGACCGGAATTTACTTGAACTTGAGAGTACCTATTTTAAAAGAAATGGAAGCCGAAATGGCGAAGTTTGTGAATCAAACCCTCAAACCAGATGGTGTCAAAGACTTTTTCTAAATCCAGAATAACTGCTGTCTAGGGTTGCTTGTTATAAAGACCAACGCATATCTCATTTTAGAGATAATGCAGTGCATGCACTGTAGACGTTTGAGTTCTGTAGCTAAACTGACAAAGAGGAAGGATGTTATTCTCCCAGGATGACTTCAGCTTGCTGGCTATGAATGTCTCATATACCTTGCTGACAGACTTTAAAAGGGAGATGAAGTGATAGCTGCCGGAATCGACTTTGGGTTTTCCAATCTTAACAATGGGGCAGACTATGCCCTTAATCCATTGTTTGGGTAAACTGAGGGTGTTGTACGCATGGTTGAAAAGCATGCCGCATTTTTTGAAAAAAAGAGATGAGTTGTGTGTCCTTTTACGCCGCATGATATAAAAGGACACACAACTAGTACCAGCTAACTTTTTTTGGGCTTTTTGAGTGTATTAAACTGTATTATATTAAAAAATATATTTTAAGAGGATACTTCTCGTACTTTACTGGTAAATATCAGAACTGGGAGAACTGGTGGCAGTATCTGGTGACATTATCCAGCTAAACAACAATATAAAAGCTATGTAAATTTAAAGTATAGGATTCTATATAGCGTTCTATAAAATAATTAAACTAGAAACTAGAAAAACAAACTAGTAATAATTTTTTTATATAAAATGCACAACATTTCCCAGCTGAAAATGTCGTACTTTGTCATTACATTAGATATCGACAATTTTTTTACCTGAATGCATTCCAAACCATTTCCCTCAACTGCAGTACGTTCATGACAAACTTCCATTCCAACAATTAAAATGGATCAAAAAAAAAAATGAGAAGGAAAAACAAGGACTATCATAAATGTACAAATGTAAATTGAAAAAGGAAAAAAGTCGAATACTAAATGAATTTAAAAATCATGTTGCAACTAAATCCCTTCAGGACTAATCAAACGTATGCATATAAGATAAAGCAAATAATGAATATTGACATTTCGAAAGCGAAGGATAAACCAAAAGGCATAAGCAAACATAAAAAAATATTGCAAAAATAGGTTTAGAAAATATCATTGCTCAGTTTAGGGCTATTAATGCACAGTGAGCGGATGTAAAAGGATTAAATGAATGATAAATGTTGGTTTTAAGGCAATAAAAACTTGTAGAAAAATAATAAAAATTTAAAGTTAAATTTCTATAAAAAAACAAACGAGTCCTGCATGAAATGATGAATTCAGAGCAATCGCATTTAATTAAATATTAATTTCATAAACTTCAATAAATTCTTTTTTAACACAGAGTTAGGTCTTTTAGATTATTATTCTATATGTAAATATGTACATATATAAGTTAAATATCATTGGTTCTTTATTCACATATTTTGCTTGATGGCTTGCATTTTCTTTTTTTTATATGAATTAAATAGCTTCGAAATGTTAGAGTAAAATTGAAAAAATATCCTTGATGCTAATTATTATCTTTTATTTAGAAATTTATTTTAAATTTCATAATACAGTGAAATTTATAAAAATAAATTTAAATACTCCTTTATAAATAGTGCTAGAAAATTATCTTCTCCGTCTGGTTTTAATTAATAATAAAAAACCTCAAATAAATATCGTAATGCAAAAATATATATATATTCATATATATACTCGTATAAATTTCTGTAAAGAAGATACCATCATTTTTAATGCTTCATTATTAACTAACATAGAAAAACTTAATAATAAATTAAGAGAGATTAATATTGAATGGAATTATTTAATTAAATGAAAATCAAATAAAATAGCATTTCAACATTTTTCTTTTAATCTATTTAAGTCTATTTAAAATTAAATTATGCTTGTCTGGAAAATTATGTTCATATTATTTTTTTATTTTTTTAATAAAATTAAAAATGTGAGTATTAAAAAGAAATATTTAAATTTGCTTTGATTAAGCAAGAAATTTTTTTCTGTAATATAAGAGTATTTATTTTCTTCACCGATATAAAAGGTAAGGAAGGAGTTTAATGTTTGTATACAAAGCAGTCATTAATAAAATTAAATATTTAAATAAAATTAAAATTGTACTTCATTGCAATACTAAACATCAGATAACTCAAAACAAGAAGAGTAAAGTTTTAGCGATAAAATTGTTATACAACACTGCAATAATTATAAAGCATATATGGTTAAAAATACAGATGATGCACTAAAAAAGATATGCAATGGACAGAAGATGTGGAAATAACCACCTAACAATTGATACGAAGGCATTAAAATCAACAAGTCCTGAACGGAAGTTATGCCATAATATTAAATCAGATCGTTACTAATCCATCAACTACAGGGATAGAGATTGCAGAATACAATAGAGTTGAAAAATTAATATAAAAAATACAAGCGGACTTCTAAAAAAATCAAACTATCATATTACTAAAAAAACTGCTACCAATAACGCATAAAATCTTGGAAATATAGAACCGTTAGTATTTCTTCAAAACTGTCGTTGCAGTTTCTAATATATCGAAGTTCTCGATAACTACCCATGCACCCGTAATGTGAATTATTATCAAATAAAAAAAACGAAAGACGAAATCTTTTCAATGTGTGGTTCTTAAGAATTTCGTGGAGTGCCCACAGAACAAAGAAACAAAATATTTAAAAATGTGAAGACCTGGTTTATGGATTTAGTCTTCAATGCATATGTGATTTGAATTGCCTATTTATTCAGATCAATGAAATTAGTGATATGAATATCATGGGTTATTCTAGATAGCTTGACAGCAATAAATAATATCAACACAGCTCTTGGGATATAAAGAGACAAATTGCAGGGCTGAAAATTTCATCAAAGAGGTTCTGATTCCAAAGCAGAAAGGGCTTTATGATAAAATACTGAATAAACAGTACCTTTAATATTTAATTATGTTATGATAAATTAGTAATGAAAATGCACATGTATATATATATATATATATATATATATACATATATATGCTTTTAATTCATTTCGAAGCGGTGATTAAAGTCTTTCAAGCCCAGCTTCCTTGAATATTGTTTCTAACCATCTCTTGAGCAAAGATAAATGCAATATTGATGTAATATTTTTATCACCAACCAAATGAAACATGATAGATTATAATCAAATGAATTGCTTTGTTTGTTAATAGAGAATACTTTTAAGCTCATGGGTTGTACTTTCGATCAACAGGTATACTCTCAAGCTAAGAGAGCTACTCACTCAT
This sequence comes from Teleopsis dalmanni, assembly GCF_002237135.1. Lineage (NCBI taxonomy): Eukaryota > Metazoa > Arthropoda > Insecta > Diptera > Diopsidae > Teleopsis > Teleopsis dalmanni. Next base: position 150,897,284 of record NC_051847.1, read on the forward strand.
AAGTACTTGAATATATATGAGGAAAATAAAATAGAAAAGCCATAGCTATAGCTAAAGCTAGAAGTAAAGCAAGTTGTTTTGTTGTTTAGCTTTTTCATAAGAGTATGAAATGCTAAGCATAATCTTATCCTGTGCTTTATTAGGGCTTTGAAATAGTTCAATCGGAGATCAGAAGTTAATGTCTTATGCTAAGCGGTGATACAACAATAGACCCGTAGACTGTAATGATGATGATCAACAATCTAAACTGGCTGCTGCAATAATCGAATATAATTTGCTGCGGTTATATAGTCAGACGATCCGGATGAACTGACTGTAGAGAGCAGAGTAAACGGAGGTAGAATATCTGGAAGAACTAAAACCTTTGCTTTGGACGATCGCTACTCACAGCGGAAGATTGAATAAAGCCGCGTCTGATTTTTGTTGTTTTATAAGCATAGAGCATAATCTATTTCGCCTGAAGAGTTGGAAAAAATGGCTTAAATGGTAGCTCAAACCAATAAAAATAAAGAGATATTATAATAATGAGATATTAGTTAATTGTAAATGTTGAAGATAGTTTGTTAGGTAAAGCACATGTTAACCTTCCTTAAGTCTTAATGTTCGATTATCTCTATGTTTAAATATATATTTTAAATACTTTCTAACCGCAATATTGTAGTTATAATGTTATAATACAGGTTAAAGGTTAAAACTTTTACTTATATGTCCTCATTCTTTTAAACAAGAGTGGAGATCCTTAATATTTAAAGCAATTGTTTCAATAAAATCGATTTTAATATTTTCTATGATGTCCTTAATATTTTGATTTAAATACTACTTTTGAATCACTTTTGAAGCAGATTATGTTAAGCTGCTTACCAACTTCTACGAAAATATCTTATTTTAATTTTATTTTTATTAAAACCACTTAACATTTACATATTAAAACTATAAAATATTTTACTTATATCTTCTAAATTAAGAAAGTTTATGTAGGCTCTTCAATTTTATTTACATTGTAATAAAAACGTTCTTGGCAGGATATCAGGCAAAGCCCATATCAACTTTTCTTATGGTTTGATGTACGAGTAACTCAATATGTATATATACATATATATGTGTTAAATACTTAAATGTATTAAATTCTTATAGATTCCAAAAATTAATATTTTTATGACTCATTTTGCCTTTTAGTACTAAATAAACGATACAATTTATTTAAAGTGGTCTAGACTCTAGACTGTGTAAAAACCAATTTCATTTACTTAAGTTTTCATAAAAGAAATAAAATCGAGTGTGTAACGCCTACCAAAAATAAATTAAAGCAAGTATGTTTGTACATATTTATTGTATATTGATTTTTAAAATATATTAGAAATTTTATCGGTATTTTTTTTTATTAAAATATTTCTAAATATGAATTTATACTCTTTCTTTTCGTATAGAAGCAAAAAACGTTATGAAAGGACTTCCATTAAAAGGTGTTTAAAACTTTTAAAAGCAAATCAATTTAAAACATAGTTGTTGAAAATATATTAAACTATAAAATACATTTTTACATGAACTTTATACAATATATAATATTAAAATTTTTTTATTACTCGTGGTTTACAAACATCTGGTGAAAGAAGATATGTATATATATATATATATACATAAAAACATATGACACAACATGCAGTAACTTGTTTTTAATCTAATTAAGTATAGATAACAAAAAATGTTTTAAAATATATGGCAACCATGGTAAGGATATTTGCAAAGAAAGGACAGCATATCTATTATGAACCCTTTTAATAAAAATCAAATAAAAAATCTATTCGGCTGGCATTCAAATAAGAAACTGGTATACAAAAATTTCTCAAAGTTCCATAAAATAATATTGATGGAGTTGTGAAATGGTAGATGGTCAGCTGATAAAATATTATAAGCTGAAAAGTAGCTGAAGTCGTCGGAAATCAGTGTACTATACTGGTTTGTAACTAAACTGTAACGAAATGATTGTAGAATTATTTCAGTTGTCTTTACAACTTTGGAACAGCTTTTATATTGATGACTTGCATTACAATAATATAATAATAACACATTTAAACAACCTGCAAGGCTCAATATCTTCAAAAGTAGGAAAACATCTTAGGAAGTCAAATTCAAGCACTTCTAAGATTTAATACCGCAAATTACACTTACTTCAAATCTGTGTTAATGACTATCTTTATCTGGTATAAGTAGGATCCTATAAAAGTATATGCTGCTTACTCCCAATCAGTTTAACCTAACTTACTCTATGTATGGATGAACATAGAAATTTCTCCAGCATATCATAAAAATATTGCGACAATATCAGGAAGTGATCAGGACAGCATTTTGATATATCTTCGTTATCTGGTACCGTTATCAATAAGTAATTTTTTTTATTCTATTACTATTTATTTATTTTTATTTGAGCGAGTGCACCTAAGCACTTTTACTCTTTCTTAACTCGATTTTTTTTTAAAATCCCTCTTTACGTCTTGACTGGATTATTGTTTATCACTTTATCAGACTAAGCAATAATTCACCTCAAATCTGCATACCTCCCCGAGGAGCCTGTAACCATTTTGCGATTTGATAACGCAGTGTTGGTAAGTCTCTCAGTTTCTATTACTGTTAATCTTAATATAGTATTATAGGACTAAAAAAATTACAGTCTCAAAAATTAAAATGTAAATGACAAGCCACATTAAAATTGAAATACAAACACAACTTGTAGTTCACGTATAATATATAATATCTCAATCTCAGAAAGTAAGACACAGACAACTTAAACATAAAAAACTAGTTATATGTGGTAAATGAAACACCAGAACAACGTAACAAAAGGATTATTTAATCCTATTTTTGCGGATCCATGCGTATTTGATAATATTTACAAGTGTATGTAGACCGATTGAAAAGCAGCTAGTGAAGCGGAAGTATGGCTGGCTGGGATATACCCCGCGTAAACCGTTTAGTGAATGATTTAGAATGGAACCCACAGGGTAGAAGGAAGCGCGGATGGCCAAAAAAATACATGGAGAAGATCGATAAGCAGGGAAACTCATCATTCAGCGAGCTCAGAACATTAGCGCATAATAGAAATAATTGGAAAGCTTATGTTGTGTATAAACTAAGTTTTTGAATTATAATTGTAATTTATAGAACATGTCATAATAATAATAATAATATGTGTGTGTGTTTTCCTTTAACCAAAATCAAATCTAATTATTTATGCAATAATATTTTATTCATTTGTTATAGGAAAATTTATTTTTATACACCTCAAGCTCTTCGTATTTAAAAATTTTAATAGCATATTTTGGTTTACGTTGCCGTATCAAAATAAACACAATAATGAAATGGTATCCAAATAAATAATTTAGTTGGTTAGTTGGACAAAAGCCGATTCATATTGAATTTTCCATTTAAACGAAACTGCTAATTGTAATATGCATAATATTTACAATACCAATTGCAGTTTCAAAAATAATTTTCTGCCTTAAGTCCACCATTTCCAGCTAATATCGAATATTTCACATATGTGGGGGCTTATGAAATACTCAAATGATTGTTAGCAAACTTTTGTGCTACTCAATCATTTATAATGCGTACTGTACGCTAACGCATATAAACTGAATTTTCTATTAGCGCAAACTACACACCAAGTGAAGCCAATAAAAATGCCAAACAACAGACAAAAATGATTTATATCCTCGCACTCGACTGTCATATTAAAGTGGAAATTACAGGACCTGCAACAACACAAAACAATGCCAACATACCACAGAGCGAACAGTAGTACCACTGCAGAACACATCTGGTAGAGTTACACACAACAACAACAACAAGAACAACAACAACAAAAGAGCAAATGAACACAATAAATTAGGTCCAAATACTAGCACTGTACAGTACGCATAAAATCATCATAAAATGTGTAACACTTTCAATGCATGTGGACAGTTAAATACGCTATGAATGCCATGGTGCAGTGCACGTCGCTCCTATGAATACACAATGATGAACACCGCCAATAGGCAATGTACACAAGCCAGAATGCTTTAGTGTCACCGCTAACTGTCAACACAAATGTACAAATGGACATAATTAAACATGAAGCACGCATGTGCACACGTTTCTATCCGCCACTTCAGTCCTAACACCTCTTGAGCGTTTACACTTTACACTTTGGTACTTTTCTTTTTGGTTGGAACATATCGCACATGATCAGTGAAATTGAATTGGACAATTATTTTTTGCTTATTTATGAGTGTCATGAGGTTTAGTCGATTGGGACAGAGTCCTACCAAGCAGGCTACACAGGCAACCCAGGCAACTGAGCAGATTATCCGCACCCTTAACGTCGTCCTTATCGTCGCTATTTAGCAATATCCGGTGTTGTGTGTTTAGTTAACTAAATTGTTGCTTTTGTTGTGTTAAACTATTTTTTATGGATTTATCGGTGTGTGCACACACTTACCGGACGGGCATAATTTATTTGACATATTTGTAGTTCCCAATTGTGACAATTAATTCCTTCTTACATGTACGTCTTCTGGCTTTGTTTATGTTGCCATTAATTCCAAAAAATCTCTTTTTTATTTTTTGGATTGTAAAATATTTAGGATTTTTTTTTTTAGTGTGTCACAGGGGAGGAAATGTGTTTAGGGGATTAATACAAAATTGATTGCATATGTTGAAAAACTGTTGATATATTGGCACGTTTCTAATTTTATCAATTGAGAACGCTACACTTGAGGTAAGCTACTTTGGCTGTGGAGAAGAGAAATATATTCTAAATAAGCGTATAAGTTAACGATTATTTTATAAAAATAACAAGACGAATAAGTGTACTTCAGTAGCCCAAGTAAGTTTCATAGAACTGTCGGGTTGGTTCTCCTTCACCTAATGGGAAAGTCGTTGCCTCTCTGTTGGGCTTTGGTCGTATACGGATCACCTTGTCTATATACGAACATCGCTTTTTCCTTGTGGTACCACAACGGGCTTTTGTGCTCAAGTGGGCTTTCTTGGTAAACAAGGCCGCCACTCCAACCTACCTACCTACCTACCTAGCCCAAGTAAAAGTGAACGAGCTTCGCTTATCAAGTTCACGGCTACGAAAGCCAAACGGGAATTTTCCAGACAAAGTTGATGTCCTATTTGGTAGCAATCAGGTGAATAATATCGAATAATATCGCATGATTATGCCGTTATGAAACCAAGCACACGGACCTAATTTCTCCGCGGGTATTAACTTATATGAAGAATAGATAGGCCAATACATTCCATTATTTGTGCGAAAGTTAAAATAATGGGGAACCTAACAATCAATTGAATTTTGATTTCTTATCGTGTAGATAGGGAAAATATCATACCAACTGATACAAAAATTGTTGAATCACTTTACATTTCATCGTTTGCAAAGTATTTGGTGATCATGTTGAACATGTGTTGTTTGTGTTTATATACTATTTCGCTTTATGTGGCCTCTCTCTATCATTACTGAGGTTTTTGCATTTTGATGTTCACAAATTTCTTTTGCATAAAAAAAAAGAAAATACAATTTAGAAGGGTTCGAATCTAAACGAAAAGACAACAACAAAAATTTTGATTAATTCCAAACAGTCCCATCAAATTAAATACGGACTATAAACTAATTAAAAATTTTGAATATTTCCTAAGACCACTGATGATGAGTATTTATTAATACTCGAAACACCGTTGTATGGTCAGCCAAAATTATAACATTTAACTAAAATTTTTGTTGTTATCTTTTCATTTCTATTCAAACCTTTTCTTTTCATCATAAGACACAGCATTTTCGGCAAAAAAAAATTAATATTGAAAATAGTCCTGATCCAATGCTTTTGATTTAATTCATTTGTAGTTCATCACATAATCAACATTGCCGACTAAAATAATATCTCTACAAATGACATATTTGCACATTTAATGTTGATTTCATTGCGCTCAATCGTTTTGTATTGCATTTAATAGACAAACACAATTGCACAATTGCTCAAATATATCAACTGTATAAGCATGCAAGGCACAAATAACACTAGGAAACGCTGGCAACCCTATTTAGTTTGCATTGCAACTGAAGGGCTGGCTGGCTGCATTGCTCGAGGGTAGTTAAGTAATTGTGCCTGCAGAAATGGCACAAGAATGATGAAGTGCTAAAACTCAATAAAATAATATCAATTGTAAATTTGTGTTCAATGCATTGGACGCCTAATGAAGCATAGTTTGCTATTCCTCTTCCTATTGTTATTGTTGTATTTGTTGTTGTTGTTGTTGCTGCTGTTGTTGTAATTCCATGTAGTTGTATGAAGTGTGCAATTGGGATTTAATTTGTTCGGGTGGGTAAAAAGGTATTAGGCTGGCATATTGGCATATGACTAGTAATACGTACGCATACAGCGGAATATGTGAGCAAAAGTATCTTTTACAAAACAAAAAAAAAAAAAGATAATAAAGTTTATAGCATTTTGCATTGATTTACTACATTCACATTGCCTTCAGACTGTTTTAATTTCTATTTTCTATTTGCTATATTGTTTTGCACTTTTTGTGTTATTTTTTTTTTCTTTCCTATTTGTTGCAATTCTAACAATAAATCCCTTTCGCATTGATTGATAAAGTACCTTATGCCGTATTAGTGCGACATTGATATAGTGTTCCCACTTACTGTCAGAGTCTCACGAACACACATACTTCGCAACTTGTTAATAGTTTGATGATGGGATAAGCCTCACAATGGCGTCTTTTCCTAACTGAAGCCAATGGATTATTTACGTTTTAGGTTTAAGCGCGAAGATTTGAAGAGTCTATGAAATTGAAATCGCACAAAGGGCCATAGTAAAATTAAAATGAGTAGAGTTTATTGTGCTTAAGGTAAAAATATTACACAGATACGTTTTTGATACGAAGAGAGAAAATGTATTCAAATAAGCGTAAAGAGATTATGCATTTATTGGAAGGATTAATGATATGATATTCGATGTGAAAAGTATTGTGATTATAAGTTGAGCATTAAATGGTATGAACACATAAGTCTTTCATTAAATATTTAAGCTGAACATCTGCGTATAAACTGACTATAAGTAAATATATAGAAAAGAAGTATGCAGTATAACAAAAAAAGTTTCTATAAATAAATTAATTAAATATATTAAATATTATTAAAAATTTTATATAAATAATATAGTTCTAAATATAAATTGTAATTTCACAGCATTTTATGACGGAAATAAGTGAAGTTTTTTAATAGAAACTTGTGAATTTGGTAAAGAAATTTAGAAAATTAGTGAACTACAACAACAAAAAATGTTTTTATATATTTTTCTTGAATTAATTTAATTTTTAACTGACCTACAGCTATTTTGGGTATTGCCAAATACACATCATTAGTGCTCTTGAAAATATTTCTTGTATTTATCAAGTATCAAGTGTTGAAGTTCAGAGTCAGCGTTCAATTTCAATACAATTAATTCAAAAAATTTATATATTAAGAGAAGAAAATTGAATTAGAATATTTTTTAGTATTATGACCACACTATGTTAAATATTGACCGTAAATATAAACACATATAGAATATAGACTAATATTTCGTCACTATATATAGAGATTATGCAGTATAAATAATATGCAGATCAATTCAACGGTGTAAGACAAAATGGAATTTTAATATTTTTTTTTTGTTGTTGACGACTACCCTAAATATGACTCTAAGCCTTTATAAAGACATTGTGTAACAAAAATATAATGCGAACCCATTTAGCGCTTAAGTAGTCTATTGGGCACGAACAAAAAATAGTTAATAAATAATTATTGTTGTTGTAGTTCAATGCTTTTTGTTAAATAATTCTATAAAATTATTTTTTGTATTTAAATATTTAAAAAAAAAATTTTTTAAATAATTATTTAACTTATACAACTTTTTTATTGAATTATAATTCAAAGCTATACTTAAAAACGTGTTAGTTGGCTTCTAAAATGTTCAATCAATTTAACACAGTAATAACTTTTGAAGTATGCTTTTAGGCACTAAAATTTCAATCATGTAAGTTAGATCAATGACAAATGAAAAGCAAAAATTTGTATGTTATTTCTATTAAATAATTAATTGCAATAAGAGTTTCATTGAATATTTATTGAAAGAAATATAATAAAAAGAAATGATATGCATTTAGAATTTTTTGTTAGCTTAACGTAGTAAGATTATTTTCTGTTAAGCAAAGATAGTAAGCATGCTTTTAGGCTTTAAAATTTTAATTACATGATCTAGATCATCTGCAAATGAACTTATGAGATTAATAACCTTGTAAAAATTAATTTAGTTTAGAAAGACTTTAGTGCTAATATTAGTTTTATTTTTATTTTATTTATTTATTCACTTTTTTTGAATTACAACAACAAAATTTTATTATATTTAATTAATTGAATTAATGTCCATCATAAATATACCCATCAAATTATGATAGATAAATTCCAATCATATTATGATAAATACTCATCATAAATGGTTTTTTTGTAAATATATCTTACTTTTTATTATTTATATATAATTTTTGAGATTAGAAATAGCAGTCAAAGGTTTAACTTGTACCCAATCAAATTTGAAGTTCAATATCAATGTTAATTAACCAACTGTTTCGTAGTTTTCTTAATATGTCGAGAAAGTTCATTAACAAATTCACTATTTCATTAAATTCTAATATTTAAATTAAATTCAATTAACTTAAATTGCATTAAATTGTTATTAAATTAAATTGTGTAATATTTTTTATAAAATTATATTAATTATAGGTTTTTCTTTAATTGTTCAATTTCAATACTACTCTATTAGACATTAGAAGTAGTTTTTATATTTATATCTACTCCTAGTTTATCTGTTATTATTAAAATTTTTAAATTTATTAAATATATATTAAATTTTAAACACAGATTTTCATATTTGAATATTTCTTGCTCATCAATTTAAAAAATTCTCATATTTGTTAAAAGAAAAAAAATTAAATATATTAAAATATATATAAATTCAACTAGAATAATTGAGAGAAAGTTTCTTGATTTTGTTTATTTTGTTTAAACTTTAAATAAAATTTTGTTTTTTTAAAATTTCGCATTAACTCAATTCACGGCTTTAATTTAAAACAGCAAAAAGTAGAATTTCTTATATAAAAATTTGCATAAAGTCATTTGGAACGTTAACTTATTTTTAATATGGAAAGAAAGGCAAACAACGAAAAAAAAGTACTTTAAAAACTTAACTTAATGAAAATTGATGCCAAAGAAAATTACACTAAATTGAAGTAAATGTTAAAAAGACAATAAGATTTTAAGTAAGAAAAGATGATATAAAAGACACTAGTGGTGGCTTGGTAAAGGTTTATATAATACAAAAAAAAATCAAAAAAAAAAAAAAGTCGCAAAAAAAAAATAAGTAATCATTTTTTTACAAAACTTTTTAAAAAAATCGCATAAAAAAATATGAGTTTCCAATGCAAATATTAAATGAGAGTACCGTGCCAAGGAACTTAATAATGCCAGCCACCCATACACCCACGAATGTGACTGAGTCTCTTCATAATTTTTTAAACATTCGTTTTCTTATAAAAAAAGAATATTTTTTTTTGTTTCTGCTTCCGAAAAATAATGTGAAAAGTTTAAGATACTTTTTTTGTTCTTAATAAACAAAAAAGTATTAAGTTTTTTGTCATTTGTGTGAAAATAGGAAAATGATTTTCAGCGGCTTTACTTCTGGCCGTAATTGCTCCAGCTCCAGCTCCTGCTCCTGCTCCTGCTGCTACTGCTGTTCCTGCTGCTGATGTACCAATGCTGTTGGTTGCCTGCTGCTTTGTTCCTCCTGCCAATTTATTTCAAGTGATGAGCTGCCGATGTTGTGGGAACTGGAAACTGGGAGGAAAAGTTTTTCTTCTCAGTCCGTTCACTTTAAATATATTATATTTTCCATACTTTGCGTGCATACTGTATTTCTTCATTGTCAGCCGCCACCAAACTTTGGATAGTAAGAGAAGAAAAAAAACTGCTTGCAAAGAGCACTTATATGATATTTATTTCTTACTTTTTGTTTCGCTAAGTAGCCAACAATGGCCAACAAAGAAGTCGTTATACGTTTAATAATGACAATGAATACAAGAAAGTTGCTGTGCGCTCTTGAATATGAAATGAAGCAGCTGGTCAAATGTTGCGTAAGCTCAGCATAATAATAAAGTCCTTTCTCGGCTATATGTTATATGCTGCACTGCGCCTATAAGACACATCTATCCTTACTATCCCTATAACCACAAAATCTTAACGACGAAGGGGGAATGTGAGATATTGTTGTGTTCGCGTTTTGTTTGCCTTACGTTTGACTGCGAAACTTAAATTAGCTTATTTCTCTACAGTTGGTTTAAGTTCTTATCCGCGTATTTATCTTTTACGAGGATAAGTACAACAAAAACTGATTGTTGCTGCTTCCATTACTGTTGCTACTGTTGGTACTGTTGCTGCTACTGTTGTCGCTACTGTTGCCATTGCCATTGCCATTGCTATTGCTGATATTTAAACTGCTCCTGTTGTTGTCATAATTGTTGCTAACAAACTTTTTAATGCTTGCTCCCTTTTTGCATCTCAAATTTACGGCGGCAATCTTTAGATTGTCTGTAGCACTGAACTTATTTATATTGTACGTTCTGTTCTATTCAGTTGTTGTCTGTCTGTTTGTCGTTTGTTTCTTTGTTATAAGTACTTTTCACTTCCGTTTTTTTTTTCATTGAAACAAACTGTTGCCTAAGTGTTTGATATTGTCAACAATATAAATAAACAGTTTTATCATAAAAAGATTAGTTGGAAATTATTTATTATATTTCCACTCAACTTTGGTCATTTCGTATTTCACGCATTTTTTAATAAATCTGCATAGTAATTGTTGCTCTTTACTGACTTTACTTCACTTCACTTCACTTTACTTTACTGTACTTTACCAACTTTCAGAATAAATAATGACGTAGAAAGTTGAAGTTGAAAATATTTTGAATTCTGGAGATGTGACCCTCTAATGAAGTTTATAAGAACTTCTACGAATTTATGCTTATGATTTTATTCTATAAATTATGAATGAATTTCAACTGAAAATTAATCGAATTGGGCTAAAATTGCAATCAGCGGATACAAATCCCTGAAGCACTTAAAGATTACAATCTCGCTCGAATTGCGCTTCAGTAAAGTTAGTAGATAAATATTCAAATATATTGAATTGGTTTATAAATTATTTAAAATTTTATAAATTAAAGATTTAAAGGACAACGTAATTAGTAATAATTTAGGTTTCAGTTGTAAAACACTTGCGAGTGATTAAGTTCTGTGAATAATAAATTATATATCTATACACATGTTTATATATACGAGATTGAGAGATTTCGAAAACAAAAAACAACAACAACAAATATTTTTATTAATTACTTTTTATGTTTTAATATTTTTTATTTATTTTATTATTTTATTTTTATTTCTAATTAATGAAATATTTTGTTGACCATGCACCTGTTTCGAGTGTCCCACAAATACCCATCATCAAGTCATCATAAACAAAACATATGAAATATATTGCTACATAAAATTATGAAAATTTAAATTATATCAGTACCCTGAAGATGACTATAGACTATAGTTGAAACAACAATGAGAATAAATTAATCTTTTTAAAACTAATTTAAAAAGTAGTTCATTATTTAACATGGATAAATTAACTCGTTCAGTATAAACACACTAAAAATTTGATCCTTTAGTCTCTAACCAATGTTCACTGGCCGCTTGACGCTTGAATACAATTTGTTCGATAAAATCATATAAAACGTTTGTATCTGGTGGTATATAGATACAAAACGCTTCGATATCAAAAAATAATACTGAACCCGATCCTTGTAATATAGGATGAAAAAGAGAGTAGGAAAGAGAGAAGTAAAGAGAGAAAGAAATAGAGAGAAAAGAAGAGAGATAGAGAAGAAGAGAGAGAGTGTGAAGAAGAGAGAGGGGGGGAAGAGAATGAGGAAGAGAGAGTGAGGAAGAAAGAGTGAGTAAGAGAGAGAGGAAGAGAAAAAGAAAAAGAAAGGAACGAAAGAAAGGGAGAGAGAGAGAAAGAGAGAGGGAGATAAAGAGAGAGATAGAGAGAGAGAGAGAGAGAGAGAGAGGAGATATGATAATATCCCTTATATATCCTTTGTGTGATATTCTATCAGAAACTGGTAACAAGCGTAAAGCTGCCGCCAGTATGATTAGGTCCAATATATCACTTTTCATAAATGACATCAAAGAACTAAATTAGTTCTAAAGGGAATATTTATAAATTCTCTTCGCAGGGCTTAAGAGGAAATCGTGAATATATCTTCTCTGTTGACAATATCAAAGAAGATATTAGGTCAAGAGCCAAAAAAATTTTATTCTAATTAAACTCGCTGTCCTGTGATCTGTGTAATAAGATGGGCGCATCTGGAGAAATAAAATAACATCACATCCCCTTTCCCCGTGTACGCCATTAAAAATCTATGTAAACACCACTATTTGCAGTAGACTATAAGTAAATATAATCTTGTACGACTTTATGGATGAAACCTTTAGTGATATGCTCTGTAAGTGATCGGCTTTCATAAGGTCTAGAAGAAGATAACTGTGGCGGGAGTTCTTTTTGAACTCATATTCAAGTTAGTAGTTGACAAAAGTAGACATTTCGATCTTTTTCGAAGAGTAGAGTATCTTTTATTCAGTTTAACACAGTCGTGGTTGGATTGCTAAGCCAGTGATTCTGTATATATACTATTATATTCTATTTTTCTCGTTCTGCTCCTCAAATATATTCTTATATTAAAATATCATACAATTTAATATATTTCAAGATATAAATATTTTACTATTTCGTGTTAACTTAGAAAACTTTTAATTTTATCACCTTAAATTACCTCAACTGAATCTTTAAGATAAAAGCAATTTAATTTATGCAAACATTTGTTGTCAACCATGCCAACTCTGCAGATTTACATTAATATATAAAAGGTAATAGAAAAGCTTAACTGAAGCAATGTTCTCCTGTTCCACTGTGACCACTTTGGCACCAGTGATAGGATTAGCTCACACTCAGCGTATTCGCAACAACTGTGGCACACCCAACTTAGGTACATTACAAGAGTTAAAACAAGAATGACAGATCGTCTAATGCGAATGTCGGAATAAGCTAATCCGCTTGTCGGGTTGTATAGATTTGAAGAATGTGAGTAGTTTGATATGATAGTAAAGCTGATGATTTACAGGACAACATTTGCACACAGAACATTCGGTATGCATAGTTTCCATCATTTGTAACAGCAGCAGATAAGCTGTAAAATATTTTAACAATCTTAATTTTTTGCTTTATTTCGCAGAAGGGGTTTCACGTATTTGTTTTCATTCTTGTTACTTTTTCATTTTCGGTTTCGAATACTACCAAATGACGCACAACATCACCATCATCATCATCAACAGCAGCAACATCACCGGGACAGTATAAGTATAAGTTTACTAATGAGAGTGGGCGGTGTATACAAGCCAATAGACAAACAAATAGAAAGGTAGAATAAAAATCTGTAGAGATAAAATAAATTATTACAATGCTGTGCTAACATGAAAAGTAGAAGAATAAACCATAGACGAAGGTAAGACAAAAAATATTGCAGTATTTGGATTGAAGTGCCTTGTATCTTGCAGCAACACTTCTGTTGCATGTGATTTCCAAACAAAACCCACAGTCTTCATCCCGGCAGATATGTACACTGAGCGAAAATACAATTAAAAGCAAAAACAGTAGCATTAAATTCAACTAACCGGGTAAACTTGCATGATAAATGAGATTTAAAGCTACCAAGAATTTTTATGTGTAAAGGAGACACACTTGAAATAAAAATAAGAATATCAAGGAAACAGACAATGTCGCACACCGCAAAAAACCCAGCGCACCTGCTTGCCAACCTGGAAGGATTGTCATAATGTTGCATATTAGAATAGCATTTACGGTTGTTTAAATATTAAAGAATGTAACAACAACAATAAAAGCATTAGGCAACTTACAGCAGAGCAGTGGTAACTAAAGGATATTTTTCTAGAAATAGAATTGTAGAGGTACTGGAATTATTATTTTAAATTTTTATTTTTTTCTGGTACTGCGTTTGATAAGCAAAAATCTGTATAAAATATGGGAAAAAAATTTTATCATACAGTTCCGAAACACAGTTTCCATAGTATATAGAAAGAAATGCTTTTATGAAATGTCTTGGAATGGTTTTATTTTTTGAATTGAAAATAATTTACTGAAATCTACCAACTGCAATTTTTTTCAAACCATGTTTATGTTCTCTAAAAGACGAAGTCAGTTCCAATAACGAAAAAGTTTGCAGTGTTTGCTTTTCTGGGTTGATGACACATGGATGATTTTCATCAGGCTCGGAAATTAACTGTCCATGATACTCTATACATTGTTGGACTATTATATCTTTTTGGTAAAATAAGATAAGAAAGAACAGGGTATTAGCTCCCATTTGAGCAGAGCACCGCGACCATGATTGATCTTTTGTGCTACAACATACCCTAACTGAACAAAAGACATTCCGCCTTTCGAATGAAAGCTAGAATGTCGGTTGTTGAGGACCTCCTAATGTCGGAAGGTGCTAGCAATTCCCAACCCAGTGATCTCCTCCTGGCCCAGATCAAAGCTGGGCAGTCACATAGAATGTGGCTGTCTATCTCTTCGGATAGGCCTATTTCGTTGAGGTGGTAACGTAGCCCATGGTGACCCGTTATATATTCCACTAGCAACCTCAACTCTGTTCTGCTAAAGGAGGATATCTTATTATACCTATAGGGGAGAACCAGCTCTTTAGCCTGACGGTTACCTCGACTGTCGCGCCAGTAGCGACTTCTCTCGGTTGAGATCTAGTTATTTTGGTCATTGATACTGCTGAATTAAATTAGAATTTGAAGTAGTGAGACTTTACTGGTGAAAATGCGATAAGCCATCTTTCAATAGGAAAGAATGTACTTTCTGCAAAAGGCAAGTCATTCGTTGATATTTTTAAGAGCAAAATTTACAGAGTTACATACATTGTGACCGAAAAGTTTCCGGTCATAAATAAATAAAACGCAAAATTCTTAATCTTCATCAATATTTATTTTATCTCCTTCAAATATGCTCCATAGAAGCGATACACAAATGCCAACGTTTCTTCCAATCATCAAAACATTTTTATAGGCGCTTTCCGGTATGGCTTTGAGTTCCCTCTGCGAATTCTGTTTTACGTCTTCTATGGATTCAAAACGCGTTCCTCTGAGTGGTAATTTGAGGTTGGGAAACAGGAAAAAGTCACACGGTGCAAGATCAGGTGAATACGGTGGCTGTTCGATGGTATTTATTGAATGTTTGGCCTTAAAATCGTTGATAATGTTGAACAAATTGAGGTGAATCGGAACAAGCCGGGCGTTGACACGTCGCATACACAAATTGTCCACCAAAATCAAACGAGCCATCTCACGACCGATGCCTAGCTCTCGTGCTATCTCTCTAACACTCACATGAGGATTTTTGAACACGATTTCCTTTGCCTTTTCAATGTTTTCGTCGGTGGTAGAGGTCGAAGGTCGTCCAGAACGCGGCATGTCTTCGACGGTCGTACGACAGTCCTGAAAGGCTTTGTACCACTCATAAACTTGAGTTTTCGATAAAACTGATTCCCCATAAGCCTTTTGTAGCATTCGCAACGATTCTGCACACGAAATTTCGTTCGAAAAACAAAATTTGATGCAAACTCTTTGTTCAATATTTTTTTCCATTGTTTTTTTCGCAACGCACTACTGAGGTGAACTGGTTTCAACAGCTGCCGTAAACGAACTGTCCGACAGATCGCCGCCTCATATTTTGGCATAGTAATTAAGGACAGTGGCTGCCAAACTACATAAACTTAAAATATCGAAAAATATACAGCGCGCGAATTTTAAATGAGAACCTCCGAAAACCTTTCGGTCACAATGTATAAAAAGCAATTTCAACAGCAAGTGTTACATTATACTTTTAAAAAATACTACTATCTCCACCGTATTCACTAGATTTGTCTTACTATTATTAAAACTATTGGTGTGAAATCGCTTAATTGCCGGTACTGCGACCAGAAGAGATTCCTATTGTACCAAACTGACTTTAAATTATATAAAGCTCTTTAATGCTTTGTAGAGAAGTGCTCTTAATCTGTTCTGGAGACAAAAATAAGTTCATTTATAAAGCTAGACAGTCACGAAGAATATGCATAGTTTTTCTCTCATCTTCAAGGCATAATCTGCATTTCGAATTAGCAGATAATTGAAGTTTATGTAGGTTATATATCAGACCATAATGACCCGTAATGACACCCGTTAGCAACCTTAAATTATATTCACTATGTTAGATTTGGCTTAATCTGATTTGTATTTAATTGCAAATTTGAATGTGTACTTCGCTTGAACATGACACTTTGTCACCCAACCAGTGATGAAAATCTGCTGGTACCGTGGGGATCAGGGTCCGCAGCTTCGCGTGACTTCACCATTGAGAGTGTAGTGTTGGTTGTAACTAAAATACAAACTTACGAGGGTAGAATGATTGCGTTCAGTTACAATCATTCGACGTTGAGTTACCTCTTCTAAACAGGTGCTGTGATCCAAAGATCAGCACAGGTGTTAAATAGACCTCGCTTCTCACCACTGCGAATTTTATGCTCAGACACATAATTTCTACTGGTACCGGCGGAATTCCTTAGAGTTCCAATGAGATATTTGTCGTCGCAATATACCAATGCGTATGTTATGTGCAAAACGCCGTGGTGTTGAACTTTCATGACAAGTATCCTTGTAAAATGCTAGACCTTCAAACTCTTCTTTCCGGGCTGACATAAAAATATTGAATACCGCTGGATTAAATGTTCATTTTATACTTTGTTAAATTTTTCAAAATAGAAAAATAAATGTGAAGTTGATATTCGAGTATTAAATTTCAATAAATGTCTTCAAATGGAAAAAGACGTAACTACTAATACTAAAAAATTTTCCTACTTTATTAAGAACTTAGAGTTCTCAATCAATTGATAACTAAGGTGCATTAAGCTTGTGATAACTTTGTCATTAAGTCAATGTAAAAGTTTTCGAAGGATACTGCAGTGATTTGTTGAAAAGTGTGAAAATCCTAGTTGTTTTTAATATCTAAAAAATACTTTGAAAATATATATGAAGCACTTAAGCTAAAAAAGGTTTGTGAGTCAAAACTTTTGAGACATTCATAAGTAAAATTCTAAACCAAAAATCAAAGATATTAGTTTCAAGTGTCAGAAAAACAATTTGCACAAATCAAAAGGAAGGACTTACAGGTGCTTGCAAAGAAGAAGAAGAAGAAGAAGAGAAATAAAAGCAAAAAAATCCTGAAAGTAATGAACCTGACAGATAAGAGAAACCAATAAAAATGTTGCCAAAGACAAACCAAAGTACATATGTTTCCTTCAAAATGTTCGGTTGAAGATGTCCTCTTACTTTGCAAAAAACAGCAATACAGAAAAACTGAAGAATTGTTGATAAATATTTTTGAGAATATGAATTTTATGTATGTGAGTGAGTGTGAGTGTATGTGAGTGCAATTACTGCCAGGATAGACAGACTTTCTCCATGCAGTGGTTATGAACTGCTGTTTTGGACAGCTCACCATGTGAAATGTTATTGTGAAAGTATGCACTGCGCAACACAGTACTGTGGTTTTTCAATTTATTTACTGCTTAAATGTGACTATAAACTTGCAATACACAAAGGGTTAACAAGGACACCGAATACAGCTGTCAACTTTGACATTCATGGCAATAAAATATGCTTGTAACTTTTGAGGCTTTTTATTACTTTTTAATTTCATTTTCATTTTCTGTAGTTTTTTACATTTTTCTTTTTATTTATTTTATTTTTCATTTTTATATTGCAGTTGTTTTGTTCAGTTTCATTGCTAGAGCTAATGAAAAAACTACTTCAAGTGTAAGTTAACGCACAGGATTTGTTTAGCAAAGGGTGCAGGCAAGAAAGTACAGTACGAAAGGTACAGTCTTTTACAATTAAAACTCGGCTGAGTTTATGTTTAGAAAGCATCCTTACTGCTTACTGTACACGGCAAAAACAATTAAAAAGTCATAAACAAAACTTAAATTGTTGTAAATTCCATTAAATGGGGAAAGAGGAAAGTCAGTCTTTATGTGTTTATGTTTATTACGGACTTAAAGGAATTATGACATCGTTTGCACGTAAATATGACTTCCTGTGTGAAATTTATGCCAATAGTAAAAGTTATGAAAAAAAAATAAAATAAAAAATGTGTGCACGGTTAGAATGGGAAATGTGAGGTTAAGGTGAAAAGCAGTCTAAAATTATGCGAAAAATAAAAAAGCAGCAAAAAAAATATAATTTTTCTAAAAAATATTTATGAAGGATAAACTAGCTAAAATGAAACGTTATTTGCTTCATTTACTTTTTCACTTTGATGTCGAAAGTGTTTAAATGTATCTGAACGAATATATGAGGATGTGTTCATTTGTGTGCTGTGTAGTGTTTGTGTAAGGCTCGTGTAATTGTGTTATATAGTAACAGAGAGTATGTTTGGGTTTGTGTCTTTCAAGCGTTTAAAGTAACTAAATTGAAAAATTATTCATTTGAAAAAAATGTAATGAAATGAAAATTAATGCAAAGGAAATGCCAAGGTTAAGCCTAAATAGCAGACTTAAGTAGTGTTGCCACCAGAGAAACAGGTGGCAAGGTAGTGCTATGCTGTGCATGTACTTATTACACTGTCAGTAATATTGTATATATTATTATTTATACAATATTAGGGTAATGTTAATTGGCTTATGCCCTTGTAATAAAGTTCTATGAACATATATATATGAATTGAAATGAAATAACAACTTTTCGTATAATAAGTAAAATATTATTTTATGCAATTATTATAGTAACTCGATTAAATGACATTAGTCAGTGTTTTTATATAAGAAAACGTACGATTCAAATTAATAAGTATAAAAGATTTATTTAATATTTGCTATTTATAAAGAAAATAATTATTAACACATGAATTCTACAACAAAATTTTTTATAAACGAGGACGGTTTGATAAGTCAGTGACTTTTTGTATAAAACAAATTTTTTTCGGCAAATAAACATTTTATTTTTCTACATAATCATCTTTTAACTCGAAACATTTAGTCCAGCATTTTTCTAATTTTCTTATTCCCTCCAAATAATAGGTTTTCTCAAAGCTCTCGAAATACGCGTTTGTTTCGGTAATGACTTCTTCTTCATTTGACTCAAATCTCTTACCGCCCAGTCACTTCTTTAGGTTTGGAAACAGAAAATAGTCGCAGGGGGCTAAATCTGGAGAAAATGCTGGATGGGTTAGCAGTTCGTATCCCAATTTGTGGATTTTGGCCAGTAATGCTTAATCGGCACACGAAATGTACTCCATTTTCGTAAAAATTTCGCCTGATTTGAACGGCTATCAAACACCAACTGAACGACGTAGGTTGCTCAAAATTAGAAAATTTCTCACTAATATATTACAGCTGACGGCAACGCTGTTGCATTTGGAGTAACTGCGCGGGAAATTCAAAAAGTCACTGTCTTATCAAACCGCCCTCGTATATCATTTTTAGTAAAAAGTGAACATAAGATAATAACTCTGTTTATGAAAGTCATATCGTTTTCATATAAATATTTTATATTTTTACATATCGTTTTTAATAAAAAGTGGATATATCTTATAAGATAACTCTGTTCATAAAAGTCGAACTACTGCCCATTTGGATCTTCTTCTGCGACTTTTCGGGTGAAAACCATTATATTCTTGTTAAAAATGTACATAATATATAGATGATATTTATTTCTTGAAATTTGAAATTATATATGTTAATATATAATTATATATATCATCCATATGCAGAATGATTTCTTATATAAATCAGCGCTTCGAACGGGAACCGAACCCAAAACCGAAAAAAAAACGACACGTTTTCCGAGCGAAAACCTTGAACTGAACCGATATATTTTTTGGTTTTGAACCGGAACAATAAATATACAGTACTTCGAACTACAAATAAACCGAATGCTGACAAAAATCCGATATTTTTGTCGGAGCGAAAACCGAAACCGAACCGATATATTTTTTTTGTTTTGAACCGAAACGGAAAAAATTCCGGTTCAAAGCTCTGGTTTAAATCAGTTTAAATCAGTATTTAACTTTGTGTTGGCAATTCTTAGCTAAACATTCGAGCAAATAAAGTTTTATCTTAAGCCTCTTATAGTTTAAAATAATGAGAGCAATGCTAGATATAGCACACACTTTCATAGTGGATAACTTATTAACTGGGCATAGTTTTTGAGAAATTTAACGGAATTTAAGTTAACAAAGGTTTAGTCTCATTTTAGCAATGTCATGTGATAACAAATGATGTCGTCATGACTTGTTTTTCGACAAATAAAAAGTAATAAAATGTTGTTTTTTAATTTAGAGACTAAAGTAGAAACAAAGAACTAAATATGTGACCGTCAACACTTTTTCATTTTACTATCGAGTCATGTGCTGCCAAAATATATTGACTTTTTTGGAAGACGCTACACGTACTTCAACTGGAAATCGAATCCTTGATGTGAGTGAAATAAACAATACCAGAACTAAATGTTTTCTGGTTGGTATAAATGGAGGAAAACCCTAACAAAATCTGAAAACAGGAAGCGTTGGATAACGCAGAAGTAGTAAATAAAAATTAAGTTAAAGACTGAAGTGATGCTGTCAGCAAAGGAACGCGCATATGAACGAATTCTGAGTAATATTAAAATATCTAAAAATACACAAAAAAAAAAAAATAATAATAAGAACGCCACAATCTAAAAAGAAACAAACTACTTTTATTTTATTTATTTACGAAATTCGTAATCTGAGAGAAATTTGAAGCAAAATGGTGTTTAAAGGTTGCCACTATTGTTCGACTAACGCTGAGATATTGGCAAATAAACTTGAAGAGTTACAAAAAGTAGTGTTAGGATAAAAAATGTATAGTAAGGCGCTGATGCTGCGGTTTCTAGATACATTCGCAACGAATAGATACATTGTATATGAAATGATGAATGGATGGTTGGATGGATGGATGGATGGATGGATGCATATGTATATGTTTATTTGCATTATGCTTCAAGCGAACTTGAGACTTGAAGTGACATGACATTTGTAGCCAACAATAGCAACTTGAACAACATCAATACATCAACACATCATCACATCGCACACAAGTACGCAACATACTCACGTTCAACCGCAGGAAAGTATTTAAGGATACCGAAGCCACTTGAAAGTCAATGATGAGCAAAGTATGAGAAAAGCAAAAAATGCTACAAGAAAAAAAGAAAAAAAAAAAAAAAAAAGAATTGGAAGAAAATTTAAATAAAAGTCGAAAGGAAAGCAATTCACTCGAGATAAGCAAACAATGTGCGAATTCGCTTAGCAGGCAGTTTAGCGCGGTTAAGCGCTTATAGACCATTTCTTTGCCACTGATTTGATACACGCAGCCAAGAGTTGCTCCCGCGCCACGACTACACTGTGACACATTCAAGTGGTGCGCAAAGTGTATTCTCTTGACTATGTGGTAAAATCCCTAAGAGCTTTTTTCATTCAAACAAAATTGAATGCATTCACCGTATGAAAGTAACTACACCGCCACTTGCCACTTGCCACTTGCTACTTGCCACTTGCCACTGTCAACTACCGCCACATGCATCCTTGATAGAAAGGCACAAGAGTAGCTCAACTCTAAAGTTTTCATCCAATAAATTTTAACGCGAATTTTCAATATAACACAAAAGTAATATTATTAAATTATATAAAGGATATGTTGGAAACATCGATGGCAACATAGATATATGACGGAGTCTATGCCTGTGTGTGTGTGTGTGTGTGTGTGTGTGTGAATGTGTGCAAATATGGGTTCGTATCCTGCGGCATTCTGCATGTGGTATTGCGCAGATATTCGTGTGGTTTGATATTGGCAAAAATTGGTAAAAGCCACAAAGTTTTTTATTTCATTGAAACTTTTACTTTATTTAATTCATTTTATTTTACTCAGAGTAGTAAATTTGAAATTTTACTCCTTCTTCTCCTACTTCTACTTCTACTTCTACTTTTACTTCTTCTACTTTTATTTTTTCTTTTTTTATTTTTGTTTTTAACTTTATTTTATCAGGGATTTGGTAAAAACTTCTTTGACACTTTAAGCAGTCAAACTGGAATAGCAACTGATTTATTTACACTAGGATATAAACATATTTGTTTAAGGGAATATTTGCCACATAACCCACAGAGCTCGGGTAGAATAGGTGTTAATAAAAGTTACGTGCAATAACAAAAAAGTGGAATAAAATCAAAGGATTTATGAGATAACGCGAATTCCTTTATTTTGTAGTCAATAAAAATGCTAAATTATGTCTTATGCTAATATCGTGATTTACTGCATTGCAGATCGGCAAACAAAATTTATTGACTTTCTTTTTAACGACAACTTAATCTTGTAGTTTTCAGCATAAATGAGAAATCCATTTTCTTACCTTCCTATTTATTTACTTTTAAACTTATAAATAGGAAAATAATAAAACTTTAAGGAAGCACCTTTCCGGAAATTGTAAAATGGTTATTGGTTTGAGAGCCATAGCATGACGTTTTTGGAAAATAATGAAATGAATTGTTTTTATATATTGGTAAACGGCATTAAATCATATATACTTTAGTATTTATATAGAATTAATTTAAAGTTTTTGAGATTTCAACAATATTATTTATATATATATCAACATAATCCATATATTTGTATCTTTCAACCAAAAGATAAGAATGGAGTGCATTACCAAATATTTCAATCAATAAATAAGCAACAACGAAAACGTGATACGATATGATTAATTATTGATTATTATGTATTGCCACAAGTATATTCCGATGATGTCAATATCTACTTACAATATCTACATATTTTTATATAATTTTTGGATATTTGATTCTTAATTCAAACACCCTCATTATTGTATATATTTCGGTCCTTGAACTATCGTGTACTATATAATTGTATTTTTCTTAAGAGAAAAATTATTATCTTTTTTGTTTCATATCCTATTTGGCACTTAATTTACTATATATCACGTCCCATACCTGATCAGTCTTACTCTGTGAATAGTCTAAAAGAGAGCTGTTGAATGGGTTCTCTGAGTAACGCGTGTCTATCACGCAGGAGAATGCAGATGAACTCGTTAGACTTGTTCTGTGGAGCATCTAGCAGAGGGTTCTCAGATGATTTTTCTATCTATTATATATGTTATGTAATGTCACACTACTCGTATAAAGACTGTATAAACCTATAGTCGTTTGATAGTGTATAAACATGTGGCTTCTAATGTGTAAGGATAAGTTATCGACGGTAAAATAAACACTTACACCGATAAATATTTTCTCCTGTATCTTAAAAACCAAATCCGATAAATATAGCAGAATGACATAGCTTAGCTATCCGTAGTATCAAATTATCTATTTCAAACTACACAGATTTGCTGAAGTTTTTTATACTAGACAATAAGTCAAGTTTACTAAAATTAAGTAACCAATACGGTCCTTGCTTATATGAAGTACAGAGTAGACTAAATCCAACTAATACATGGATTGTAGAACAGAAGAGAAAGAGTACTGACTCATAATGAAGCGGATGACTGTAACCATAGTTGTTCTTTTGTTCTTTTTGGGCAAGGTAGCAACCCTAACTAAAGAAATCTGCTAATGAGAAGTTATATCCGCCGGACTGTCACAAAGGATATGGCTTTCCCTCATAGCAGAGTCTAAATTCTGTCACTTAAGAAATTTCCGTTTTGTTATTAGTAAAGCAAACTACAATGTCGTTCTTCAAAATATCTACCATTAAACTTAGCTCTATTCGACTAAAGAAAGACACTCTATTGTACTTTTAGAGACGCACCAGTTGCTTATCCTGGCAGTTGCTGTCGTAGCAGTACTAATTCTTTTAGTTGCAAATAATTTTTTTAGAGACCTTATCGTACACCAACTCATTCCACAGCAAACATTCGGTTTATGATATTAAATGAAGCATCCAAATGACTGAACTTCATCATGTGTTAAGGTCATTTTAGTATCGCAACAGTTCTGTCAGTGTTATCTGTGGTCTATGCCAGCCAACTCGATCTACCTACGTTTCCACTGAATGAATAATCGACGCCGAATTAGTAAATAGATTAAAGTGATCTATTAATTGATTCATTTTATCGCATTGAGTTAAAATATTTATAGAAGAAATGTCTCTGATATCTCTTTCTCTGTGTCTCATATATCACGCAATCGTAACGAAATTCTTATTTAAAATAATGTGAAGGATTCGTTTAATAAATGATACTTCTATAGTAGATACTACATAACAAAAATTTAAATAGAATTAAAAGCGACAACATTTTTTCTTTTTGAAATCAAAACCATTCATCCTTCACAGGTTAAAGGCAGAATAAAATGCTCATACTTTAAGCACTTGAAATCTGTATTAACGATTGATTGACACATGATAATTCAGTCTGAAGTACGTACAGAGATTTATTTAATATTTATGATATATACTCAATTTGTGTAAGTGTTTCAGAAGTCAATCATAAAAGTGGTTCGGTAAAAGCGAAGGAGAAAGGAAGCACATTTTGAAATGCGAGATAAATTTTCCAACCAAAGTAAATTAATTCCGAAAATGAATATTTCAAAGTGAAACTTGAGCAATTAATTTCGCTAATTGCTTTTCTTTTAAGCGTTCAGTATTCGTTCATTTGAATGCAAAATTCAAATTTTAGACTTTGACAGTGCACGGAGAAAAGAAACATAGAGTAAAAAATAGAAAGAATCCTTAAAAGTAGAAACTAAGCCATTGCATTGCAATGCTATTATTTTGTGGGTTACTAATAGAAAAATACTGCCACATAAAAAACATGGCCTAAAGTTTTTAAGTTTTTTATCCCTTTTTTTTCAAAACACTGAACTTTAAGGAAAGCAGGAAAGTTTTTCCATTGGTGCTTCAGAAATCGTACAAAATGGAATTAATCTGTGCTCTAAATCAGTTTAAGTTTATTGAGATATATAATTTTTACATGTTTTGTGAATCAGATTTACTAAATTTCGCTTTGTCTTTGCTACTTAAAATAATTTAATTAAAAATAATTGTCAAAGCGTATATTGAAAATGATTCCAAGAAATCCAATCTGCTGAAATAATATGAGATTAACAAGCAAAGTAACAAAAAGAAAATATCATTAAATAATAAGGATAAAGGTAGAAATAAATGAAAGAGGAATGATTTTATTTAAAGCATATGATAGAAATTTAATTTTCAGAGCTTTTCATACAGACATTTACATATATTACATTAAAATCATATATTATAGTAAGATCACCCAAAAGTTGTCCTAGATGATCTACAATTAAAGGTTTGTGAGATTGCTGAGATTGTTAGCATCTCAACTAAGAGAGTGCATGAATATTTTGAAGCAAAAAAGCTTGAAACAATTATCTTATCACATTACATTATCAGAAAATAGTCGAAGTAGTGGACTTTCTCCAAGTGAACGTACATCAAGGAAGACCATGATGGATTTGCCGGCTAACAAGACCAGGTCATCGAAGAATATTCTACAAAGCTGATCAACAGAGTTGACATCGATTTAAAGCAAAAATGACCTCATTTAGCAAAGAAAAAGGCGTTCTACCCTCAAGACAGTGTACGGGTGCCACTCCATCGTCCAGATTAAGCTGTATGTGACTATTTTTTGTTTCCGAACCTGAAGAAATGGTTAGATTTCAAGAATGGCCGGATCTATGTACCGGAGCAACTCGTCAACCACGACATCACCATTCCTAGAAGGATTTAGTTACAACAGCAATAATAGCAAGAAATAGGGGTAAGACATTTAACTCAACTAAAAAGTACGTAATTAAAAAATTGCCAATTTTGAGGACCTTTAGGAAAACAATTGTTTGGAAGGGATAATAACATTGGAAAAATGCTTTAAGAAGTCTATGAAAATTTTTCCTTTATATCTTGTTATATGCTTAATGAACGCAAGTAAGTGTCTAAAGCACTTTTACTCAATAGTGTCTGTGATCATATGGGTGGTCGACTAAAATAAGAGCCCCGTTGAGTTCTGATAAAAAGTTATTCTGACTTTTCCGAAGTATACTTTAAAGCCTAATTCATCTTTCTGACGGAATATATATTGCAATTGATTTGGGAGAGTATAATTCTGAATTATTATGAACCTCCACACTCTTTTGCACTCTCTCTCTCTCTTCTTTATATGGTCAAAAATTGATGTTAGGTTAGGTTAGGTTATACCGATGATCCCTAGTGGATCCACTTAGGCCTATTGGCTCATTGTGATGCCGTATATAAATAATAAAAATTGATGTTTATTAACCTTAAAATGCAGAGCAGATGTACATTCATTGAAAAACTAAAAGTGAATACAAATACTACTTATCTATTTAAGTCAAAATGAAGGATTTCTGCTATGGTCTAAGAAGAATGCATTTAAATAAGTAAAAAAATTATTAATTTTAAATTTGAATAGCATGAATATGCAAAACATTAAAATCCTTTTAAACTGCGGTTGTTGGTAAGTAAGGAAAACGAATTAGTGGCATTTCTTCGATTGCAATATTAAAATGCGGACTGCAACCTCTTGAGTTGCAATGGAAGTTCCAAATTGTATTTATACTCAACGCTGTCAGAAGTCTGTTGAGATACATTGCTGTTGCTGTAAGTTTCGACAAGAATATTGTAAATCGGCTATGGAAAAAGTCAAAGTGAGTAATGAACCACAAATAACTTAACTTCTGTGCTGCATTGAGTCCTTGTTCATTGTCCTGTTGAAGTTCTTATTTATTGTTGTTGCAAACCGAGTTTGTTAAAAATTACTGCAATTTACAAGTATTTCGCCTGTGAGCGTCTGGAATTGAATTCAAATTTGTGGTGCTTAGTGTTTAGAATCAACAATGCCACACCTCATTTCACTTTTATCTGCAGCATTTAACATTTTCTAATATTTGCATTTGTGGTTTTGTAATGATAAAGTGAAAATTTGCATTAAATGCTGTTATTCGAAGCATAAAGTTGAAATTTACTAATGTTAAAGAAAAATTTCGAATTCATTTTGTATTTAAAACATTTTCTAGCCCAAAACTGACAGTTCATTTTAGTTGTGGATAGCAAAATTGTATGGCTTTTAGTTGAAAAATATTCAGCACAACTACTAATTGGTATCTTTACTACTTAAAACTATAAAAATTCGAAAATGCTTAAGAAAGAACTTGGTAACATCATATATTAAGGCAACGAAGTCAGTTATTGAAAATGTTTTCATTTTTAAGTGGGCTTGGTAATTTTCTAATCGATCTAGTATTTATCCAAGTAGTTATGTAGCAAATCCATTTGTTCATATCTTAATTTTCACATATATATTTTAACAGAGACTTCACTATTTACTATCCACTTAAATGAATTTTAAACATATAAACTCCTGCACGTACAGTTTTTATACGCACATTATTTTTGCATTTGCATTGTTGCTTCTTTATAACTTGAGCTCCTTAGCACATCAACAAAAGTAAATGTACTCTTTACACAGCGAGAAAAGAAAAGAGTACAAAAATACGATTAAAAAAGGTCGAACTTACAAACGGGGGCTGTTTGATAAGTCTACGCCAATTGCATTAATCAAGTTTTCAAGCATAGGTATACAGAGCATAAAAGGAGTTACGTCAATTTTAAGCATTTCTCTGCAATCAGTGAGTATCTTAGAAACTCTAAAAAACCTATTTTTTTCAGAGAATATAAAATGGAGTATGGTTACAGATAGAACATAAAGCTCAAAGGGACGTACGTGGAAAGCTCATTTTTTAATAATCATTAACTTATAAAAGAAGCGCCGTTGTGGATTTTTTTAGATTTATAAATTATATTATATTTACAGTCGTTGACTCTAAAGAGTTGTTACTTGTTTGAACTTTTTTGAAAGAATAGAAAATTCAGAAATATTATAAGTAGATGGTTCTTAGAGAATAGTCAAAATTACAATACCCTTTCAAAAGTATCTAGAGTAGATGAAGCATAAAATAGACTATGTAGAAATATATATTTGAAAGTATGGAAAAATTGAAATCTTTTCATTATCACTGACTTATAAAAGAATATTCATAGCGATTATTTTTTACTTCTATTATTTTTTATTTTTGCAATTGTTTACTTTAAAGGTTAACCATTTAATTCTGCCTGTAAGTAATTTAACTAATAGAGAATTTATAGTCTATATATATATATATACATTAAGACCGAAAAGTTTTCGGAAATTCTCATTTAAAATTTGCGCGCTGTATATTTTTCGATATTTTAAGTTTATGTAGTTTGGCAGCAATTAAGGACAATTACTATGCCAAAAATGAGCGCGATCTGTCAGACAGTTCGTTTAAGGCAGCTGTTGAAACAGTTCACCTCAGTAGTGCGTTGCGAAAAAAACAATGGAAAAAAATATTGAACAAAGAGTTTGCATCAAATTTTGTGTTTCGAACGAAATTTCTTGTGCAGAATCGTTGCGAATGCTACAAAAGGCTTATGGGGAATCAGTTTTATCGAAAACTCAAGTTTATGAGTGGTACAAAGCCTTTCAGGACTGTCGTACGACCGTCGAAGACATTTCGCAACGCACTACTGAGGTGAACTGGTTTCAACAGCTGCCGTAAACGAACTGTCTGACAGATCGCGCTCATTTTGGGCATAGTAATTAAGGACAGTGCTGCCAAACTA
>NC_051847.1:150926336-150930428 GCF_002237135.1 Teleopsis dalmanni
TTAAGGATCTCCACTCTTGTATAAAAGAATGAGGACATATAAGTAAAAGTTTTAACCTTTAACCTATATTATAACATTATAACTACAATATTGCGGTTAGAAAGTATTTAAAATATATATTTAAACATAGAGATAATCGAACATTAAGACTTAAGGAAGGTTAACATGTTCTTTACCTAATAAACTTTCTTCAACATTTACAATTAACTAATATCTCATTATTATAATATCTCTTTATTTTTATTGGTTTGAGCTACTAAGCCATTTTTTCCAACTCTTTAGTCGAAATAGATCATGCGCTATGCTTATAAAACAACAATATTATCAAACGCGGCTTTATTCAATCTTCCGCTGTGAGTAGCGATCGTCCAAAGCAAAGGTTTTAGATCTTCCAGATATTCTACCTCCGTTTACTCTGCTCTCTACAGTCAGTTCATCCGGATCGTCTGACTATATAACCGCAGCAAATTATGTTAGATTATTGCAGCAATCAGTTTAAATTGTTGATCATCATCATTACAGTCCACAGGTCTATTATTGTATCACTGCTTAGCATAAGACATTAACTTCTGATCTCCGATTGAACTATTTCAAAGCTCTTATAAAGCAAAGGATAAGATTATGCTTAGCATTTCATACCATTATGAAAAAGCTAAACAACTAAATAACTCGCTGTACTTCTAGCTATAGCTATAGCTATGGCTTTTTTATTTTATTCTCCTCATATATATCCAAGTACTTATGAGTGAGTAGCTCTCTTTGCTTGAGAGTATGCCTGTTGATCGAATGTACAACCCATGAGCTTAGAAGTACTCTCGATTAACAAACAAAGCACTTCATTTGATTTTAATCTATCATGTTTCATTTGGTTGGTGATAAAAATATTACATCAATATTGCATTTATCTTTGGACATGAGATGGTTAGAAACAATCGTCAAGGAAGCGGGTTTGAAGGACTTTAATCACCTCTTCGAAATGAATTGAAAGCCTAGATATATATAATAATAATATAATATATAATATACATTCATTTCATTACAAATTTATCATAACATAATTAAATATTAAATGTATAGTTTATTCAGTATTTTATCATAAAGCCCTTTCTGCTGTGGAATCAGAACCTCTTTGACTAAATTGTCAGCCCTGCAATTTCTCTCAATATTATTGTGCTTGATATTATTTATTATAATATTAATATTATTTATTGCTGTCAAGCTATCTAGAATAACCCATGATATTCATATCACTAATTTCATTGATCTGAATAAATAGGCAATTCAAGTCACATATGCATTGAAGACTAAATCCATAAACCAGGTCTTCACATTTTTAAATGTTTTGTTTCTTTGTTCTGTGAGCACTCCACGAAATTCTTAAGAACCACATATTGAAAAGAACCACATCTGATTTGATAATAATCCACACTACCGTACATGGGTAGTTATTAAGAACTTAATATATTAGGAACTGCAACGACAGTTTCGAAGAGGTACTGACGGTTCTATATTTCCACGATTTTATGAGTTAGTGGTAGCAGTTTGTGGTAGTAATATGATAGTTTGATTTTTTTAGAAGTCCACTTGTATTTTTTATTTTAACCTTTCAACTCTATTGTATTCAGCAATCCTTATCCGTATATTTGATGGATTAATAACGATCTGATTTACCATCATGACTTCCGTTCAGGACTTGTTGATTTTAATGCCTTCGTATCAATTGTTAGGTGGTTATTTCCACATCTTTTGTCCATTGCATCTCTTTTTTAGTGCATTATCTGTATTTTTGAACCATATATGCTTTATAATTATTGCAGTGTTGTGTAAAAATTTCATCGCTAAAACTTTACTCTTATTGTTTTAAGTTATCTGATGTTAAGTATTGCAATGAAGTACAATTTTAATTTTATTTAAATATTTAATTTTATTAATGACTGCTTAAATCCCATTAACATTAAACTCCTTCCTTACCACAAACATTAAATTCCTTCCTTACCTTTTACATCAGTGAAGAAAATAAATACTCTTATATTACAGAAAAAAACTTTCTTGCTTAATCAAAGCAAATTTAAATTTTTTTTTAATTCTCATATTTTTAATTTTATTAAAAAAATTAAAAAAATAATATGAACATAATTTTCCAGACAAGCATAATTTAATTTTAAATAGACTTAAATAGATTAAAAGGAAAATGTGAAAATGCTATTTGATTTGATTTTCATTTAATTAAATAATTCCATTCAATATTAATCTCTCTTAATTTATTATTAAGTTTTTCTATTTTAGTTAATAATGAAGCATTAAAAATGATGGTATCTTCTTTACAGAAATTTATACGAGTATATATATGAGTATATATATCTTTTTGCATTACGATATTTATTTGAGGTTTTTTATTATTATTTAAAATCAGACGGAGAAGAGAATTTTCTAACACAATTTATAAAGGAGTATTTAAATTTATTTTTATATATTAAAATACTGAAATTAAAAATGAAATGAAATTAAAAATAATTCTCTAAATAAAAAATAATAATTAGCGTCAAGGATATTTTTTCAATTTTACTCTAACATTTCGAAGCTATTTAATTCATATAAAAAAAAGAAAATGCAAGCCATGAAGCAAAATATGTGAATAAAGAACCAATGATATTTAACTTATATATGTACATATTTACATATAGAATAATAATCTAAAAGACCTAACTCTGTGTTAAAAAAGAATTTATTGAAGTTTATGAAATTAATATTTAATTAAATGCGATTGCTATGAATTCATCATTTCATGCAGGACTCGTTTGTTTTTTTATAGAAATTTAACTTTAAATTTTTATTATTTTTCTACAAGTTTTTATTGCCTTAAAACCAACATTTATCATTCATTTAATCCTTTTACATCCGCTCACTGTGCATTAATAGCCCTAAACTGAGCAATGATATTTTCTAAACCTATTTTTGCAATATTTTTTTATGTTTGCTTATGCCTTTTGGTTTATCCTTCGCTTTCGAAATGTCAATATTCATTATTTGCTTTATCTTATATGCATACGTTTGATTAGTCCTGAAGGGATTTAGTTGCAACATGATTTTTAAATTCATTTAGTATTCGACTTTTTTCCTTTTTCAATTTACATTTGTACATTTATGATAGTCCCTGTTTTTCCTTCTCTTTTTTTTTTTTGATCCATTTTAATTGTTGGAATGGAAGTTTGTCATGAACGTACTGCAGTTGAGGGAAATGGTTTGGAATGCATTCAGGTAAAAAAATTGTCGATATCTAATGTAATGACAAAGTACGACATTTTCAGCTGGGAAATGTTGTGCATTTTATATAAAAAAATTACTACCAGTTTGTTTTTCTAGTTTCTAGTTTAATTATTTTTTAGAACGCTATATAGAATCCTATACTTTAAATTTACATAGCTTTTATATTGTTGTTTAGCTGGATAATGGCACCAGATACTGCCACCAGTTCTCCCAGTTCTGATATTTACCAGTAAAGTTCGAGAAGTATCCTCTTAAAATATAATTTTTAATATAATACAGTTTAATACACTCAAAAAGCCCAAAAAAAGTTAGCTGGTACTAGTTGTGTGTCCTTTTATATCATGCGGCGTAAAAGGACACACAACTCATCTCTTTTTTTCAAAAAATGCGGCATTCTTTTCAACCATGCGTACAACACCCTCAGTTCACCCAAACAATGGATTAAGGGCATAGTCCGCCCCACTGCCAAAATTGGGAAACCCAAAGCCGATTCCGGCAGCTATCACTCCATCTCCCTTTTAAAGTCTGTCAGCAAGCTATATGAGACATTCATAGCCAGCAAGCTGAAGTCATCCTTGTAGAATAACATCCTCCCATCTCGTCAGTTTAGCTACAGAATCCAAACGTCTATAGTGCATGCTCTGTATTATCTCTAAAATGAGATATGCGTTGTCCTTCATAACAAGCAACCCTACACAGCAGTTATTCTGGATTTAGAAAAAGTCTTTGACACCATCTGGTTTTAGATTTGATTCACAAACTCCGCCATTTCGGCTTCTTTTTTTTTTTAAAATAGGTACTCTTAAGTTCAAGTAAATTCCGGTC
>NC_051847.1:150930528-150942789 GCF_002237135.1 Teleopsis dalmanni
ATATTTTGCCCTCTTTGAAGAATTTTTAAAGTTGAGCTTGGCGCTTGGCAAAACGCTATACTGCCATAGAGTAGTTTTCTTTATGTTAAACTCTTAATTGATTACTTTTCTCTATCGAAAATAGAAGATATTAAAAGTTTGAAAGGTTACTTAAAATCATACCTACCAAGAGTCAAAAACTTTTGATGACATCAATCGCGCTTTTTTATGGTGGAGGACCCGAAGGCAACGAAAGGGAGGAGTTGACGTCAGTCGCATTATTTTATTGTGGGTCCAACCACATGATATAACACAAATGCAACGCATGAACTCATTGTCTTGCCAAATAAGGATACTAACATCCACTGTCTTGACAAATGCGGATTCTAACATCAATTAATTGAATCTGAACCATTTTGTGGTCTGGTATATAATGGAATAATTCAGAAACTAGAGAGGTTTTCCAATAAAAAGTTATTAGAAAAATATAAAGACTAAAGATATGCTAAGAGATATCAATAAAGGCAGTCTATTTTAGACTGCCTTAATTGAAATCTTCTTATATATATCCAGCAGAGAAGATATCGAAATTTTCACTTGGTTTCTGACAGGCACTGCAGGTTCTCAACAAAATGGTAAGTTTTTATTGGTGTTCTTATTAATATTATAAGTATTAGTATTAGATTCAGTATAGTAGTAGTATTTAGAGGTTAGTATTTGACGCTTTTGTGAAATGGATTTTAAAATGATTGAATACATTCTCTGTAAACTGAATAACTGTAGATTAATTTATCTGGGTGTTGGATTTGCCTCTTATAATATATGAAACAAGACAAAAATGTTAAAGGTAAAAGATTAAAAATAAATGCGCTTAATAGACTAATAGCAGTATATAGTATATCTTCTTTTACTGCTTCCTATCCGAGAACCCTCTCCATAGTAACGTGTTTGCTTTGTTCAAGTTTTTTGTGGAGCGACAAATATTTTTTTTTCACTCCTAAATAAAATTTAACAAAGTTTTGAACTTTGTCTCTGCATCATCAGAGACTTGCGAATTTACATGAGAGATAATGTTATAGGTTTAAATGAGAGAAAATATTATAGATTAATATGAGAGGAAATATTAATTTTTTGTTATATTAATAACTGCTTTTGGTGTCTAGTTTTAAAGAGCTTTTAGTGGAATATTCCTGATACTGTCTTATGATTATCAATCTCTTACGTCGCTTCCATTACTTTAATGACTCTTATAGTTTTCGATATAGGTTAGTAGGTTACTTTTGTATCAATTCGGATATATAATTATTATAAGATGGAAACATGTCTGTGTTACTTTTAAACGATACATTTTGCCTATTTAAACTGAAATTACTGGTTGATTAATCGATTTTTAATGTCTTCTGGGGTAAATATCGTTCATCTGCTCTCAGTCTCAAACTAATAATATTTTTTTTTTTAAGTTGGGAAAAAATTCAAATTTATTTTTTTTTATAAAGGAAAAACTCATTTATTAGGGAAAGTATACCATACCCTAACTACTTAATGGCTTAGTTCTCTTCATAATAAGCGAACTTTTCTAGACTAAGTGGCTCTTCCACAGACACCCCAATGTTAATTCCTGCTCCTGTCAGCTAACTTCGTAGATTGATTTATGATTATTTTTTGCGACAGGCAAATAGTGAGTAGACGCTTGCCAATCTACTTCATCTATTTTTATTTCAAATAGAAGCTTTGAACTAATACACAGAAGAAAATCAGAGTTATCTATGTTATTATCTGTCTTTACAGGGCACTGGACTATAGGACGGTATGGAGCTAGACTTGGCCTACTGTGTGGTGTTTCCTGTAATGCGGGTCTACTAGCTCTGGAAGAAAGGACATCAGAACACCTGATGTATTTGTGTTCAGGTTTGGTCAGAACTAGGCTTAAGTTTCTGGGGGCCCCCTCTTTTTCAACACACTCAGCTATATCTCTAGCATTAGCATTGGCCAGATTCTTGCCTTTATAAATGCCTCTGACTGGTTCTAGTTTGACCTTCTCTCTACTATCCACTATTACCAATTTTGTGGATAATGAGGACTTATTCCTCCCTCCACCACAACTATCTAACTAACTTGGCTAACTTGCAGGTTCTGTGTGAGTCGAGTATTTTTCAATAATTGAGTTGCTCAGTGTTGATTTGTATGCTTTATTTTATTTTATTTTATTTTATTTTATTTTATTTTATTTATATTTTTATTTATTGGTAATTTCTAACAACTTGGTTGTTTTTTTTGTAGGCGTTCTCTTTAAAATAGTAAATTTAGAAATAAATCTAATTTACTTATACAATGGAATTTTATTTAAAATTTATGAACAAAACTTATATAAAATTGCATTCACACACAATTTTATTAGTTAAATAAGTAGTTTAATCAGTAAACCAAATATTTTGATATTCATAAATTCTGCTTTGATTACATTGAGATTTTTGGCATTTCAATTGAAATAAAATTCCGACATTTATTAAGTAAAATGCACACAAAAATGTTTAATTAAAAGGAAGCTCAGCACTTAAATATTTAAAACAAATAAATTAATAAATAATAATACATAATAAAAACAAATTTTTATTGGCTTTTCTGGATAAATATACTAATTTCTGTAATGTAAAGTTCAGTTGTGTGTTTTGCTTATCAATATTGCTTATTAAATTATTTATATTTTATTTAAATAAAATTCAATTTTTCTACATATCCTTAAAGGATTTGCTATAGTTATTTAAATTATTTTATTTAATTGGAAATAAAATAAAGTTCTTACTTTGTTTCTTTTACTTATTTTTTTTTTTTTTTTTTTTTTTTTTTTTATTAACGATTCTTCAAA
Organism: Teleopsis dalmanni; assembly: GCF_002237135.1. Classification (NCBI taxonomy): domain Eukaryota; kingdom Metazoa; phylum Arthropoda; class Insecta; order Diptera; family Diopsidae; genus Teleopsis; species Teleopsis dalmanni. The sequence goes on from NC_051847.1 coordinate 150,933,374, forward strand.
TAAAGACAAAAATCGTTTTAATATTGCACCTAGTACAAATAACAAAAAAAAGGTACTAATAAGCAATTTTATTTGAATATTTAATGTAAAAAAAAAATGAAGCTATTTTGCTACTCGCTGTCCATTAAGTCTGCCACTGTTTTCCTTTTTAGCCGTCTAGATACTGCAACCACCTGGAGAAGACTGGATGCTGTAACGTTGACATGTGTTTTCAATCGCTGTTTGTGAGCAATGGCACACCTTTTTGCCACGACGTCGACTGTTGGTATGTCAAGGTCACGGTGGAGATCACTGTTTCTAATGTAATATGGAGCATTTACGATGCATCGTAGTACTTTATTTTGAAAGCGCTGGATAGTTGCAATGTATTTCTTGCTGGCACAACCCCAGAACTGTATGCCATAACTCCAAGCCGGCTTTAGTATTTGATTGTAGACCATTAGTTTGTTGTGGATTGCCAGTTTAGAGCGCCTGCCTATGAGGTGATAAAATTTCTTTAGTTTTAGGTCAAGCTCTTCTCGTTTTTTCTTAACATGCGCTTTCCAGCGCAGCTTGGCGTCAAGCGTAATGCCCAGATATTTGGCTTCGTTGGCGTGTGGAATTTTTGTGGCATCGATATGAATTGGAATATGGTTATAATTTCTCAATGAGAAGACTATATGTACTGATTTTTCCTTATTGAGCTTAATTCTCCATTTTTTTGCCCATGAAGCAATTTGATTGACTGTGTGTTGCAGATTAGCCGTCGCGTCTTCTATATTGTTTTCGATTGCTAGAACCGCAGTATCGTCTGCAAATGTTGCTGTAACTAGTTGGTTTGCAGAGGGTAAGTCGTGTGTATACAGAAGATATAGAATGGGCCCAAGAATGCTCCCCTGCGGGACGCCTGCGCTAATCTTCTTTAGTGCTGAATGTGCATCTTCATATTTAACACTGAAGTACCTGTCGTTTAGATACGATGATAGCAGCTTACAGTATTGTATGGGCAATAATGATTTAAGTTTATGGAGTAATCCTTCATGCCAAACCTTATCGAAGGCTTGTGATACATCTAAGAACACGGCACAACACACTTTCTTCTCTTGCATCGCCGATTCAATGGCATTTACGACTACATGTATTTGGTCGATGGTTGAATGGTTTTTTCTGAAGCCGAATTGATGATCCGGAATTAAGCGTCTTCTCTCGATTATTGGTGATAAACGCGCTAGTAGTAGTTTTTCAAAAAGCTTCGATAGGGTTGGCAATAGAGATATTGGCCTATATGAGGATACATCATTGGGAGACTTCCCTGGTTTGGGTATCATAATTACCTCAGCGAATTTCCAAAAAATGGGTACATGTTTCAAACGGAGGCACGAATTAATTAAGTCGCATAGGTAGATGATGCAGTTATTGGGTAAGTTCCGAAGAACTTCAGCCGTTATTAAGTCAAAACCAGGAGATTTTTTGAGTTTCATTGTCAAAATTTGTTTTCTCACTTCTTCCGTAGTGACTGGAACAATTGCAGCGTCGCCTTCGGGCCAATTTGTACTTGTCCCAATAACATCTTGGCCTTCATTTGGACTGAAGGTTTTCTCTAGGTGTTCAGCAAACAGGTTCGCCTTTTGAGAATTTGTTTTAGCCCAGTGAGTTTCGTTTATTTTTACTGGGGCAGACTGCTGCATTGGTCTGTTAAATGATTTAGCAGCTTTCCACAAAGAGTATTCATTTTTTTTGTCTGCCGTGAGGCCCATCAGAAAACTATTAAAGGTATTATTTTTGTATGATTTGATGGATGTGCGTAACTTTTTAGTTGCTCGGTTTAGTTGCGATTTAATTAACGGACATCTTGTTGCTTGCCAACGTTTTCGCAATTTTCGCTTCTCCGTAATCTTTTTTGTGATGAAGGGTGGGTATTTTTTACCATGTAAAGTTTGGAGTTTTGGTGTTGGTGTACTGTTCCACGCTGCCATCTGTAATTGCTGAGTGAAATGAAGTACTGCGTCATCTAGTTGCTCGCTGTTAACAATATGATCAAACTTGTGCAAATGTACAAGCTGAAGCTGAAAATATTTCCAGTCGGTAAATTTATTTGCTAACTTGAGTGTGTTCTGGTTTATTGTTGGATTTTGTGAAACTATCAGCAGCACTGGTGAGTGGTCAGAGCTAAAGTCGAAGCCTTCTGAGATGGTTAGGTGAGATGCTGGAATATTTTTGTAGACAAAGAAGTCTATTAGGTCTGGAACTTTGCTAGTATCCGACGGCCAGTACGTTGGTTTACCTGTTGAAATTGAATTACAAGCTGCGAGTTGCATGGCTTTGTACATTTCTCTTCCTTTGGTTGTATTAAGTCTTGAGCCCCAAAACGTATTTTTTGCATTGAAGTCTCCTCCAATTATAAAGCGGCCTTGAAACCGGTTAAAGAGAGATAAGTAGTCTGCACACTTCAACTGATGCCTGGGAGGACTATATAATGCAGTTACGACCAGCGGCTGATTAAAGGTTTCCACGGAAACAGAAGTAGCTTGAAATTCGATTGTGCTATATTGTTCTAGTAAGTGATGTTTTATCGAGTTTCTAATTATGACAGCGCTGCCACCCCTAGCGCAATTATCAGGATGTATGGTATGGTATAGAATATAGTTTTTAAACGTTATGTGCGATTGCTTAGTAAAATGAGTTTCAGCGATTAAACCGATATCAATGTTTTCGCTATTTAATACGACTTCGAGTTCATTTTTATGTTTTGTTAAGCCATTCGCATTCCATAAGAATAGTTTCAAACGATTAGTCATAATCTAAAAATTTCATATTGTGCTCTAGCACGCTTAGACGTTGTTCGAGCGTTTTAAATACCTCTTCTTGTAGATTAAGTTTTGTTAAGATAATTGACAACGCGTTGTTGCTTTGTGACTCAGTACTTTGAATGGGTCCCTTTACAGTTTGGGCGTAAGTGACTGTTCTAACACTAGTAGGTCCAGTAATTTTGGATTTACTTTTTGTTACAGCAACTTGATTATTTTCGTCAGCCTTAGTTTTGTCAGCTTTGTTTTTTAATTTTATTTTTTGTAATTCTTTAGCGACTATACAACCACGATAGTTCGCTGGATGCGGTTCGCCACAGTTGCAGCATTTAGGTTTATCGGACACTGTCTTTTGGCACTCCGAAGTTAAATGTTTGCCGGCGCATTTAACACAACGTGGAGGTTTTCCACAGAAATTTTTTGTGTGACCGAACGATTGACATTTTTTACATTGAGGAATTAAGTTTGACGGTTTGATGGGTTCAATCTTTACAATTGTGTTAAGAATACTTTTTATCTCATAGATTTTCTTCACATCTTCGGTTGAGTCAAATGACAAAAGGAACATATCAAGCGGTTCTTTAGTCTTCCATTTGAGTTTGTTTATCGCACCGATTGCTTTTAAACCTTGGTTGTTTAAGTCATTTATAATCGATTCTTGATCACACGAATGGTGAAGATTTTTTACAATAACTTTTATTGGCCTAGTTTGCTTGTCTTCGTAGCTGAACCAGGAAATATTTTCGTGACTTAATAGTTTTGTGACAGATCTATAGTCAAAAGAGTCAAAAATTGATACTCTATATGAACCATTATTTATAAGTCTCACAAAAAACTTGTTTTTTATAGTTGCAATAAGTTGTGCATGTAATTTTTTAAAATCATTTATGCCATTGATAACAATAGGAGGAGGTCGAGCAATTTTATTAGGGGCAGCTTGTCCTTTTTGGCAAGTATTTGTTTCAACAGTAGGTCTACTTTGACTAGCTACTTCAGGAGAGGATTCGGCCTTACGTTTTTTAGTTGGTCTTTTCTTTTTTAAGATCCAGTCTGTCTCCCTGGCAAGTTCCTCCTCATCGGTTTCATATTTTGCAATTTCTGGTACGTTTTTAAAAGATTTTAATTTTTCGTTTTCACTTCTCAGTGCAGTTAACTCATTGGATAATAATAAATATAAATTTTCAAGCTTTTTAATTTTATTCTGAAGTTCTGTATTTTCTTTTTCAAGTTTGATCATTTTTTCTTTATTTCCACCACCGGGAGGTGGGGTATTAGCATCAGTCATATTAATTTTTAAATTAATACTATTTTTAGCGCGTATATTTATACTAATAATATAAATTTAAATTTAAATTTTTACCTTAAAAATACCTCTTTTACTTATGATATCAATTTTTTTATTATATTATGAATACAGTAGCGCACATATATACTCTCTTAGGGGGGCTGTTTTGAAAGTTAAATTAATATTGATATGGAAATATTTAATTGAAAAAAAAAAACAATTGTGTCAATTTTAAAAGGGTCCAAAATAGTTTAGAGGGGATGTTTGAATCCCCTAATCCCCTTATATACGCCAATCATATAACCAACAACTCAGTGGTAAGGTATGTATTTGATATTTAATGATTATTTAAATAAATTATGGGTTATTTTTCAATTATACGAGATCGGTTTGATAAGACAGTGACTTTTTGAATTTCCCGCGCAGTTACTCCTAATGCAACAGTGCTGCCGTCAGCTGTAAACTAACAGTGGGCAACTTCCTAATTTTGAACAAGCTATGTCGTTCAGTTGGTGTTTGATAACCGTTCAAAGCAGACAACCTCGTGAATTTTTACGAAAATGGAAAAAAGTGAATTTCGTGTGCTAATTAAGCATTCGTGGCCAAAATCCACAAATTGGAATACGAACTGCTAACCCATCCAACATGTTCTCCAGATTTAGCCCCCTTCGACTATTTTCTGTTTCCAAACCTAAAGAAATGACTGGGCGGTAAAAGATTTGAGTCAAATGAAGAAGAAGTCATTACCGAAACAAACGCGTATTTTGAGAGCTTTGAGAAAACCTATTATTTGGAGGGAATAGGAAAATTAGAAAAACGCTGGATTAAATGTGTCGAGCTAAAAGGTGATTATGTAGAAAAATAAAATGTTTATTTGCCAAAAAAATTTGTATTATTCAAAAAGTCACTGATTTATCAAACCGCCCTCGTAATAATACTTTACAATGCATTGTAAGCTAAAACTTTTTCATGTGGATATTAAAAAAAAATTCTATTTTAATTAATTTTAAATAAAATTATTAAAATAGAAAATTCACATTCATAAACACAATTAATTATTGAAGTACTGTATTGTCTTTGATCTATATGGTACTCCTGGTTTAGAACCAAAAGTAATTTCGGTGTACACCGACAGTTCAAAAACTAAAGAAAGAGTTGGTGCAGGGATATTTGGGCTTAAGACAAGAATATCACTCGCGCTGGGTATATGACCCACTGTGCACGCAAGCGGAGGTGCACGCCATCGAGGTCTGTCCTCGTATCAACACAAGAAATGGGTTGAAAGATGTATGTATTTACTCAGATACTACTGAAAGTAGTACTAGAAGTTTTCCTCAAAGCTTTTGTTATACTGCTATGACGCGCTGCAGCAGCTGGTAAGCAAAAACAAAGTGATGCTTTGCTGGGTGTCTGGTTACACAGGAAACAATGGTAATGAGTCTGCGAGGTTAGAATCTGCCATTCAACTCTGTATGGAACGGAGCCATATATATAGATTAAATTAGTCTACAACTAGGTCTTTGATTGAAAATGGTTTTCAACCGAGAGAATTTGTTACTGGCGCAACATTCCAGGTAATCGTCAGACTAAAGAGCTGGTTCATCCCTAAAGTTATGGTAAGCTATTCTACTTCAGCAGAACTGTGTATAGGTTGCTGGTGAAATATTTAACGGGTCACCATGGACTGCGTTATCAACTTAACAAAATGGGTCTGTCCGAGAAGATAGATTGCAGACTAGACTTCCAGTCAAATTCTTTGTGACTGCTCTGCCTTGATCGGGACCAGGTGGAGGTCATTGGGTTGAGAACTATTCTTCCTTTCTGACATTAGGAGTTCATCAAGGGCTGATATTTTGATTCTCATTCGAAAGACGGAATCTTATATAATAATAGGTTTGTCTGTCAAAACACAAGTCCAAAGTAAAAATCTGAAAAGTTTGAATTCGTGAGAAAGACCAAAAATATGGACAATTAAATGAGTAGATGTTGCAAGAAGAACTGATTGTGTAGATTTGCAGTATTCGAAAAAGTGGAATGGTAAATCAAATTTTGTATGGTCAAAAGTGATATATATATAAAAAAAATGATATATGATTTCCTGATTTTCTTTCAGCAAGAAAATCAATATGTATAATTAAATCAATAGATGCTTTCAAAGACTACTGGTAATGGATATTTGGTTTTATCCGAAATATCAGTATGAAAATTATTTATTGACCAAAAATAAATAGATGCTTCCGAAGTTCACCGATGATGAATACTTGGTGGTATTCCAAAAAATTGAATAGTCAGAGTTTAATTGCTTATACTTGTGGTAAGAAAATTGTATTTAGACAATTAAATCAATAGATGCTTTCAAAGACTACTATTGATGTTAGATATTTGGTGGTATCCGTAAAAACTAAATGGTCAGGGTTCAATTGCTGACCAATTAAATCAATGGAAGTTTTCAAAGTCCACTGACTTTGTTATTATCCGAGTTGACTAGCTAGGGTTTAATTCGTAATATTTCCAACCTAAAAACTGTATATAGTAAATTAAATCAATAGATACTTTTGATGTAAATTTTGCGGTAGCTGAAATAGCTAAATGGTCAGCAAAATATCGTATTTTACATATATAGTTTTTGTTGAAATCATTTAAAGGAATGAATTAATTAATATTTAAAATTGACATCCTAGATTTCCGGTATATATATAAAGTTTAATTAAATATACTGTCAACAATTTTTTTTCTTCTTCTTGTTCTTGAGTTAGTGCTATTACTGTCTTTTACTCTCTAATGGCTGGGGGGCTTATCACTACCCCACACTAGGCTTTAACTAGGCTAAGAAATCATATTATTTATTTGTCTTTTAGTTGATGACGGACCTTAAATCAGCATATCTTCCTGAGAGTCCAGAAGTGGACTTGAGGATTGTTAGGGCGGGGTTAATTAGCGTATCAACTTTAGTGAATAATTTCAGAGCTCTGTCTCTGATATATTTTTTCACTGAGTCAATTCTAAGATCTTTATGTATGTCTGTTGATCTAATATACCATGGAATCTTAAACAGTCTTCTTAAAGCCAGGTTTTCAGCTATCTGTAATTGCTTTAAAGTAGTATTTGAGGCTTTGCTATATGTAACACATCCGTACAGTAGTGCTGGTCTAATTACTTGCGTATAAAGTGACTTTCTGTTTTTAAAGTTGAAGTGATAATTATTAAATAGCGGCTTTAATAAAAGTAGAATCTTAGAGCAGCTATTTCGTTTGTATTTCAAATGTATAAGCCAATTGAACCGTTTGTCAAAAGTGACCCCCAGATATTTTATGGTATCCTCCCACCGTATCTCCGTGTCAAAAACGCTCACTCTTGGAGGATGCTGTCTTCTTTTTCGAGTTATAAATATAGTATTATTTCCTTATCAATTTCTGGCTTAGATAAATCTAGTTCGCTAGGTACTATGTCTATTTTTTTTCCTCTCTTCCCTGATTACTGGAATGAGGTTTTCATAATGCTGTGGAAATCTTCTCCATTTATTTCTAATAAGTGGTTTAATGGGTTCAAGCCATCGTGTGGGCTTTCGATGCTTCTACCTACTGTCAAAAAAAAAATAAAATTTCCTTATCAATTTATTAAGAATGAATTTCAGTAATATGTTTTTAAATTAATAAAATAATAATTTTCAGCTCTAATAATTATTTCTTTTCTTTTCATCAGGAATATTTGGTGCAAAATGTTTATTATTTAAAACTAAATTGTATCTCATTGTTTTATCAAATTAGTTAAAATAAGATTTATGCTTCATTTTGTAAATTTCTAATAGAAATAATAAATAAAATACTAAAATAAATTAATTAATGAATTTACAAGACTGAGTTCTTTGTTGTTTAGAATTTTGGAAAATTGATGATATCAAAATTTTCCTTGTGGTCTATGATTTATGGTATCTAGAAAGCAAAGCATATCTTATGTCAACCACAATATTTAATATTTAATAAAGTTTCATTTAGCAGACATATAAATTATGGTAAAATTTGAACTTTGTCTGAAGGAATGAATTTAATATTTTATTTTTTTTAATAATTTCAAGGTCAAAAGTTACATTCAATATAAGAATTGTACATTTGTATGTTATATTTGTAAAAAAAATTGGTTTTGTTAATTAAATAATTTAAACATTCAACTTATTTGGAGCTGATGTCTTAAAAACCATTCTTTTTATATTACTAAAGTCGACTTGAACCTTGTTGGGGAGTACACTAAACTCTTATTGGATATAGCATATTAATGGTACAGTCTGATTAATACTTTGCTTAAACTCAACATATAAGATGCTTTTTCTTTTCTGCAGTAGGTGGAAAGCATCAAAAGCTACAGAGTGAGACTCGAACACACTAAAACCACCACTTAGGAAGGAATATGGAAGATTGCAGCCGCATGCAGCGGATACAACCCCATTTCAGTAAGCAAGAGAGAGAGAGATAAGAGTAAGAGGCTTAATACCTAGTGACCTAGCTTCATTTAAGCCTCATACTTCATAAAGCATGGGCGTAAAGCTGCGAAATTTGGTTTTAATATATGGGCGGGGTTATTGCCAAAGCGCGGGGTATTAGCGGTAGACTCTATGATCTGTTTCACTAGAGCCGCAGTTGAATAGAGGGATGATGGAGGGATTAAAGTCCCACTCATCGTGGTAAAAGGATACCTATATATATAATTCCTATATTAGGGTGGTTTGTGGCGTAAGTCTTTGTCCGCAGGGACGGTGCTAGGGGCTGAGAAGTCAGGTGGAAGGTTACGACGACAACATATTAGTACTCTTAGTAAGGTTTTTTTTATTGTATTTGTTTAATAATAATGAAACTATCTTTAGCAAAATTATGCTGTATTAAAGCATTTTTATAGTCTATTTTTACATATAAGAAAATATTGTTAGGCATAGAAATGCTGATAAAGTAACTATAAACATTTAATCAAATATAATTATAATTAATTTTGAATTGAAATTTGAGAAATTATTAAACGGTAAATATTTAATTCAAGTTCATTTATAACTAATTGTGATTTGAATATGCAACTATGTAGACTGTTACATCAGTGTTGCCAATTTCGTATTTTTACTACTTTTTGGTACTTTTTGGTACTTTTTGGTTGTGCCTAAATTTAAAAGGAAATTTAGATATGCTGAAATTTTTTTTTCTACCAGTATATAGAGTAAAACTGTACAAAAAAACATGTTTGACTTAATTTTCAATTCACGTCATTTCGAAATTTTAACCAAAGAAACTCTCTGAATTACTTCTATTTATTCTTTTGCGTTTAATTAAGTTCTACTTTATAAATACAAAAACTTTTGTGTA
>NC_051847.1:150942889-150951716 GCF_002237135.1 Teleopsis dalmanni
TTAAATAAATATTACTAATAGTTTTTCACCAAATATCAACAAAATCTATATGTAATTATTTAATTACTTCTTTATATAATATGTGATTTCATTTTTATGTATATTGGTACATAAAAAAATAAAATATAATGTAATCCCTACATTATGTGATATTCACAGAATAGTATTGATAGATGATTATACGAAAGATGAGGTTTAATGTAAAACTTATACCATATCACAGAATAGCATTAATAACTGTGTATAGCTCAGCTACTAGAGAAAGTTATAATTTGGCATATTAATCAATTAAAAGTATTTGATCTTCCACAAAAACTCTAGCGGGTGCAGTGGCTAGGATATGTCGTAAGAATGGACGATGACACTTCAGCTAAAACAGCACTCGAAGTGATACCACTAGAAGGAAATTGTGAAAGACAGATATCTCCTTTGTGGTAAAATAGTTAACACCTGAGTAACTTGTCACAGTTTCTGATTTGCGGTAGTGCGCAATATATAGAGGAGATTGGGAGAACATATTGGATGCGATCATCATCACAGTTACAATGACCAATGAGGTAAATAAGTAAGAAAGTAAGAAAGAAAGATAGAAGCCTGTTGGTTCTGGAGGCCAGCGCTGGACATTCACAGAGAAAATTTTTTTTCCTATTAATTAACCCAACATCTACAATGAGTATTAAAATAAATGCTCAGTTTATACACAGCAGTGACCAAACAGAATTGCAGAAAGCTTTTTAGTACTCACTCGATCCTTTTTACAAGTTCCTATGAACTGATCTCGTTATATGCATTCAGAAAAGTATGTTAGAAAAATTTTAGCTCGTGTGGTAAAGAAGAAATAAAAATGAACTTATAGTATTGTTGAACCAACATGATGTGTTGAGTAAGAATATTTTGATCTGAGATTTAGTTAAAATCTGATTAAATCAACCAAATTATTTTTTTGATTGTAAAGGCTATGTTATTCGAGAAGCTACACATTTACTAATAATTTCATTGATTATTGGCAAACTGCAGAAAGTTAGTTCTTTTCTTAACGATCTATAGGGGAACATAAACCGGTACCTTTATGGATACTTCTACAGACGCACCAAATGGGCCAGAGTATCTGATTATTAATATTTTTTCATTTTTTCTTTATCCAGAAACACAGTTGAGAGTGATGTTAATAAACGATTTCGCTTGTAAATTTTTTCTGTACATGATTTACCTTATTATCTACCTCTGATTTTATAATAGTTGATTAAACGATTTTTATGACTTTTTGACTAGTAGTAATGATATAATTTTTATCAACATTTCATATACATTATTTACAGTATTTTCACATAATGGAAGTGCTCCGGTATTTGATTCGATATCTGCAGATGAAAAACGTGGTAGAAGACGTCCGTCACTTCGATAGAAGAACCAGTTGACTAACAATTTGGGAGCGCTCAGTACTATCAACTGGCGACAGCAAGCTACTAAACGGGCTAGCTGACTAAAACTACAGCACGCGGCCAATAACGACTCACGACTAGGTAAGTAGGTAGTATTCTCATTCTCACACAGCGAAATCTTATTGAGGAATTATAATGACCGAAATTCTTTGTTATTTATTTATTTCTATTTGAGCCAGTGCACTTAAGCACCATAACTCTTTGTTGAAGAAATATAAATTTATTTCTATGCATTTTTTGATATAAACCTTTAGATTACTCTTAAATTTACAAAACTTCAGACAAAGATTATAGAAACGATTTCAGTAAAAGCATTCCATATGTAATTACAGTCAAACTTCCATAACTTGAAGTACCATTTTGCAAAGGAAAGGTTCATCTTATGAAGACTTCGAGTTAAATCATTTTTTTGGTATTGTATGTAATTTGCTTTCTAAACCCTGTTACACTCTATCTAGTTCGAGTTATAGAAAACTCGAGTTAAAGATGTTCGAGTTATGGAAATTTGACTGTATTTTGACTGTATTTATATTCTTGGAAAAATAAAAGATTCTTGTAATTATGGTGTAATTCAAAGAGTTTCTCTTTGATAGTCGTATGTTGTGAAACATAAAACGCAATTTCCTCTTCTCCATTTGGAATTTAGCATGACGAAATGTGCGGTTCGTGTCCCTTCAAGCGAATTTGCATAAGAGTGTGAAAATATGGCTAAAGGCTTAACAGTTTGATGATGTATGCTTGAATAATGTCACAACTTGCACACAATAAAATTTCCACAATTTCTTGTAATTCATATGCAAATAAAAATTATACACGCATTCAGCCGAAAGTAAACATTTCACATCCAAGAAGATAAGACACACATTCAAGGATAATTGAGTAACGAACGAAGGAAATAGCGCATTCGATGCGCTGTGAGTGCAGTCGCAAGGGCGACGTTAATGAATGCAAAGATTTTTGCATAAAAATGAAATGAAACACAAAACGATGGACGCAAACAAAAACTCTTTAAAGATTCAATAATGCGTGCATAATGCAAATGAAATCGCTCAAACCGACGTCATATGGACGTCCCTGCGAGAAGTATTTGCATTGCCTTATCGCTATTCGCTATTGACGCAGTAAGCACAAATCTTTTATATTAAAATCAACAAAAACAAAAAAACCATATCAAATCCTTGAGATTGGGTTGCACTAAGAAAAATACTCATCGAGTTTGCAACAAAATTTATTCGCAATACTCGTATGTGCGTAAAGGGTAAAGGGTAACTGTGCACGGCAATGAGGATATTATAACCCAACCGCTGAGTGACAACAGCAAAGTAAACGTAAACCACCGTTGTCTGTGTTTAGTTAAGCATTTATCATTTCCAGTATCAGCATTGTTCGAATCCACAACCCAAACATGCGACAGACAGATAAATAGGAGCTGCTTCACAGGCAGGCAAATATGCACAGTTTTGCGATATAAACTCCAACCAAACTACGGAAAATATCTGATATAAAAAATTTGCCCGCCAAATCCAAACACAAATACAACTGAAGGAAGTCATAATGGTGTCCTGACGCACATGCACTGCACTGCTCTCAATTTGTGCATTATGCAAAATGGAATTGCGTCAATTTAAATGGATGATGCACAAAAATGTGATTAGTAATCATAACGGAAGGCCGCTGATATAACATTTAAAGCGGAGGAAAATTTTATGAAATTAAATTATTAATAGGAATTTATTATATCGTAGAGGAAGCTACGATTTTAAAAAATATTTAATTATCTGCTATATGTATAAGTTATTTGGACACATACGAGGGTCACTATAGGTTATATTGTGGCCATAGGCAACATTAAATATTGCCAATTAAATTTTATATAGATATAAACGAGGGTCACTATAAATATAGTGACAATAGATAAGATTAGGTATTGTTATATGCTGAAATTTACACAGAAAACTTTGGCATTATTGACTCATATCGTAGCCAAAAAGTTTTATGAATTAATACTGATTTTTGTTGTTTAGTGTAAACGGAATTTTGTATCTAAGCAAAATATAGAAATAAGTCATAATAAAATTCGTGAAATTTTAGGATGAAGACTATCAACACAAAAGTACCATTTCGGCACTATGAAGCCCCATTCTTAGCAACTATATAATGCTGATACAACAAAACTGATCGCGGACGTCGTTCACTTGATGAGAAAGTTCATAAAGGTCGTCCAAAATCATTAATATCGTGCAAAACTGATAGATTGTCAAATAATATACTCTGAAATTGAAATTCATAAAATATTGTATAATTATACTAACGCATATAATTCGACAAAAGTTCACAAAGAGGTTCGTATCGTTAAGATGAAATTATGATAAAAAATATGGTAGCACTTAAAGATATGTAAATAATATTGTAAACGGTGATGAAGCATATATTTGTAAGTTAGACACTTCAACTGAACATCAGTCCATTACAAAGTCTGTCATAATGAATCTAATCCAAAACAAAAATTTATGACGCTTAAAGCACTTCGAAACATATGATCAAAATGTATACACAATATTGTATATACATAAATGGATGGAAGCACTGATGCTGGTGTATATGGTTTCAACACCAAAATTTCGGAGGTAATGGGCACATGGCCGAGCGTCTTTCGAGTTGAAATCCACGCAATTAACTTGGGCACAAGATTCAACATTAACAAAAACCCATCTGGCTGGAGAATTGTTATTTACTCCGACAGCCAGGCTGCTCTCAAAGCTCTGTTCTCTTGGACTTTCAAGTCAAAACAGGTTCTTGAATATTATGAGCTCTTACAGCTACTTACAACTCGGAATAAGGTTAGTCTTTACTGGGTTTCGGGTCAAACGGAAGTTTTGGGAAATGAACAAACCGATGAGCTAGCCAAAACTGCATCAAAAACGGCTTTTATAGGACCTCAACCCTTTTGTGGGATAAACTGGGCCAGTACAAAGCGGATAATCAAAGACAGGGAAAATCACATGCGGCTGAAGTACTGGGAAAGCTTCGCAGGACTTAAACAAAGTACAGCACTGATATCACTGTACTCCTACAAAAACATCCTTAAATTCTCAAAATTTAATTTAAGGCTGCTAACGGGTTTCTTACATAATTAAATACAAGAATTATTTTCAAGACCACTGATAGTGGGTATTTGGCAATACTCGAAACAGCTGTATGGTCAGACAAAAATTCAATTAATTAAATTAATAGAAAAAGAATTTTTGTTGTTGTAGTTCACTACTTTTCGAAAAAAACCTATTTTGCCAAATATATGTCAAAAACATAGTAAATAAATTATTGAAAGGAAAAATAAGTTTGTGGTATATGTATGCAAATCATAGTAATGTAGAATGAAAGGATCTTGATAGATACATAGCTTGTAGTTTGTCCATTGAGACCTCATTTATTTTATAGCCTATATGATGTATTTATAATGTACTTAGACAATTCATTAGACATTACACTAGAGATGCAAAAAGCATATTAAAATAATCATTCAGTTTATTATTCTAAAACTTTGTGGTCCCAACTAAAAACTAAAATATCATAGTAGTTGTTGGTAAAAAAAGGTTGGGAACTTTTAATATAGATTGTTAGATATATATAATTATTTTATATAAATACACACAATCTATTTAAAAAGGCATCAAAATACCCATTTATAATACATTTTGATAAAATATATCCTATATATTTATTTATATATATGTATATTTATTTCTATACATATAATATATATTTTTTTCTATACATATATATTTATTGTTATACATATATATGGCGTTTTTTATTTTTTTTCCTGTAACATTGGATTGCTTCGGGAGTATTTATCTGGATGAATTTCACAGATTGAAACTTCATTTACTTGAGTATATGTGTATACACGGTAAATGCAGAGAACAAACTTGTGTGTAGAATGACTTAATCATTTTTTTAATTACCTCAAATTAAACATTTTAATATCAAAAATTGGTAAAATTGTTTCAATCAAGGGAATTACTGTAGTGTGCCCACTAGAGTATATAGTTATAATTATAACTATTCAAACTATTCGTTGAGATTCGAGTACACAAACTATTCCAAAAATTCGAATTGTTCGAATACAAATAGTACTAAAAATTCTTTTTATGCTTTTACCTTTCCATCAAACCTTCTGCTCAAAAAGTATCCGGATTTTTATTTTGTTATGTTGGTACACCCTTTCTTGACATATGGTACAAATTTGAGCGCCATCTGCCAATTAGTTTGATTACAGCAGCTGTTAATGTGAGACTACCTCAAGTGCATTTAACGATTTTTATTATGGAAAATTCTTGTTGTACGCGATTTTTTGACCAAACACGGCACCACTGTCATCGCTCAGGCACCATATTCGCCACATCTGGCGCCATGCGACTTTTTCCTGTTCCCGAAACTCAAAGTGCCCCGTCGTCGTAAACGTTTTGAGTCGATTGAATCGGTAAAAGAGAATTCGCCAAAGGAACTAAAGGCCATACCTGTACGGGCCTACGAAAAGTGTGTGGAAGATTGGGTTAAGCGTTGGCATATGTGTATCGCTTCAGAAGGAGCATATTTTGAAGAAGATAAAATAAATTTGGAATAAAATTTAAATTTGTGTGTTTTATTTAAAAAATCCGGGTACTTTTTGAGCTGGAGCTATAAGTAAATCGTGAAATAATTGCATTATAGCAACAAAAAGTTATGTGTATAATTAATGTGATTATAACTACCCCTTAATATCCATATTTACATATCATACCTATAGGTAGTTTATGCACAATAACTTAAACTTATGTACTATAATTACTTATCATCCCTATAGCTATATTAATATAAAGTTATGTGACTCACTCGTAGTCTTTCTAATTCCAAATCCAACAAAATGCTGTAATGTATTTTTTATATATTGAAATTTGTATATTGAATTGTCAGCTTTCAAGTGCATTATGCGTTTAATTAAAATTTAATCTTTATTGTATATCTTCATATATCCACAAAGTAAATCCCCTTTAGAGATAATATTACTCAAACACAGAACGTATCAAAAGGATGCAAATTATAGCCAACATAAATGAGTTCTCCAAAACTTTCACACACAATATATAAATGCTGCTTTTGTAAATTGTTAACTTAAGTACAAAATAGACTGGAAGGAATTGAAGTAGTTTTGTGTCATCTGTTCAAGATACACAAAGCGTCATTACCACATTTGTTCATTCCGAAACCCATTTACTCACTCCCCCCTAACATCAGCTACAACTAAAGCAGGAGTCACATACAAACCCGTGTCAACAACAACATGGAAATAATTTTTCCGCACACAAATCTGTTTGAAAAGTAGTTCGAGGTCTTCCATATCCAAATAATTCTATCCATGTATGCAACGCTGGCTGAGTTGGTGTTGGTGATGGTGATGTTGCGTCTTGGATTCAAAACTTTTGTGACATGAATGCGACTTTATGTGCTGCCAAGCATTCATTTTCCTTTGTGCAACTCGTTTGTGTGCATATTGTTTCAAGCGCAACTATTGAAAGGACACGATGTCATCATTGTCTGCCATCAGGAGTGACATTACTTTGCTTCAAACAGTGAAAAAGACATACTATGACATGAGTGCTTTTCAGTTTGTTAAGAAAACATACATATATTCTCTTCTACGGGCATGTACTTGTTTGTGCTGATAAGTGCATAGACATTCCTTCTTATGGAGTTCATCAGAGAACTGTTTTATTTTGAATTTATTTATTGTAATTCTATGCTCAGAAAAAAGGAACACTCTCTTCTTTATTTCTGATTTTACATAAACTTCATTTTAAATTCTGGTTACTTGGGATCTATGTCAAGTAAAACCAGCATGTATGCTTTTATGCATTTATATGGTAATTAATATTATTCCCTTACATGTATGTGCTCTTCATGTACTATTCAAAAGTATAGGAAGTAAGTTTACTTGCATATGGCCATAGGGCGTAAATGGAGTTTTTTAGACGATTTAACATTTTACATTCATAATTGCAGGAATTGCTTCAGTTTCAGTCCTTTGGCACTCAATGAAGGACAAAAAAGCAATATAATTAAATTCAAAAACATTAGATATATTAATGGTCTCAAGTGATGGCTCTTAGGGAAGGCACAGCTTGTCTGGAAGTAGCTAATATATTTAATAAGAATATATACATGATATAAGACAATCAAACTGCTTTAAAATCCTTAGGTTCACATACGTGAAAAACCTGGACATATCGTTGACATCATGGATACATTTGTTCAATTGTATTTAAGCTTAACAATAAATAATAAAATAATAACTTATAATAATAAAAAGATCAGGGAACAATGTAGAAAAATTGAATCCCCTATCTAATCATTCCTATTGCAGTTGTACAGTGAACGATGAAAGTACCTTACATATGTATTGTTGCAGTACATCATATATGCGGCGACGATTAACTATTTTAAGGGTTTATTTTATTCAGGATATTGTGCAGCTACAGGACAACCATCTGAAGTGCATTTGTGACTTTGGTAAAGGCTCTAGGTGGCTCTTAAACTTCTGAGTTTCTTAGGTGGTGACATTGAGGTAATAGGCCTTAGTAAATCCTTAGGATAGCAGGCGTACACCTAACCTAACTTAAATTGTATCCAAGTTTAATCTAATCCACAAAAAATTATATTATTCTTTTACTCTATCCTCTGAGCAGCTGATGTGTTCTTTATTGTTAATATCTACTATTTAAATGTCCACTAATCTATGAAGGTGGATGGTTTAGATTAAATTTGGAACACAGAAAAATTATAAACTTTTATTCTCCGTACATCGAAAGCTGTTTTGCACGATGCTTTTACGACTTATTTAGAAAAACAAACATAAGACAAATACAATTGTAAATACGGATTATTAAGAATTTCCATTTATTGTGTTTTACTTGGCGATTATATAATTTCTATTTCTTGTTCTTACAACAAAAACCAGGTTACAAGTTTTGGGACTGTACTTTTAGCCTACTGTGGTATCAATGTCGTCCTCCACTGTAGTTGCTTCAGTGTCTGTAGTTACAGTAGTTACTTCAGTACTGCCTGAATCGGTTGATGCTTCGGTGGTAGCATCAGTGGTTGCATCTGTCGTTGTAGTGGCTGTCACTGTTGAAGATACTGTTGAAGATACTGTAGAAGATACTGTAGAAGAACTACATGGCGGTCTTGTTCCACGGCTCGGTCTTGGTCTGCCTGGTCCTGGTCCTGGACCTGGACCTGGTCCGCCTGGTCGTGGTCGTCCCGGTCTTCCAGGACGTCCTGGTCCAAATGGATTGCGTCCTGGTGGCCCACGACCAGGTGGTCCACGACCTGGTGGACCACGTTGA
>NC_051847.1:150951816-150963264 GCF_002237135.1 Teleopsis dalmanni
CACATTACAACGACAAAAGCATCAAATAGATTTATATTTATCTATCGTCCTTTCAAAACAACGCATTTTCGAAGTCAGATACTTTTTTATATAATATTACGGAAAGAATATTGCTTGGAGTAATGAAAAAAATGGAAGATCGACAATTTCGAAACCCTGTTCTCTCAGGATGACTTCAGTAATCAATAGTTTAAAAAGCAATCAAGCTGATGATCTTAAAAGAAGGAAGTTGTGAATGAAAAAAAATAATATTTTTATAGTTCATTATTGAACTTAATAAAAAATATATAGCGGCTAAGCGGAGCAAAGAGTGTAAAATTAAAATTTTATCGAAAGGAAAGCGGATCTTCAAACTAAAGTGACAAGAAGAGGAATGAAGTTATAATGTATTTTTAAATTTACGAAAATTAACTAAAATTAACGAAAATTAATATAATTCACCAAAAAGTTAAATCGAAAAATAAGGTGTGATGAGTCATTGTTTTGAAAATAATAAAATAAAAGTAAAACTTTCAGTAGTGTTTGCTGGCCTCTCCAATTGAGAGAGCTTATCTATATTTAAGCACAGAGATGCGTTTAAAAACCATCCATATACTTGTGTTAATAATTATGATCATACTCTATATAAAATTACGAAAAATGTGTGATCTTGAAGGTAGTATCGCTGATACGTACTCTTAAAAATGAAATGCATTTCTAGGATATAGTCGACAGACAGCCAAATTGAAAAATTGCATGACAATCAAACAAATAGACAAATGAACATATCAAAATCGATCCATTTCCATTTCCATACTATATGTAAATCAAGGATTATCTCCAATGTGTTAGAAATAGCATTAAAAATTAACTGAATCACTATAGTGTAAAGGAAATAAAATTCTATTTCATAACAGAAGAAAGTGCAAGCCCATATAGGTGGGATAAACAAAAATTGGATTGACGGCGAAACTGAGGACCTCCAAGAAATTAGCTGGAAATAAGAGCAAGAGATATATAAGAGTGGGAAATTAATGTTATGCATATACCTATAAGTCTTACTATTACAAGGAAGAAGAAGAATATATATATTAAATTTTATTAAATTAGGTTTTGAACTTCCCCTGAGTCAAGAATTAATGCTTTATTGAGTTTGTCAGTAGTTTTGTTTATGTATATTCTATTTGGATTTAAATAATTATTCTTTAATAATAATTTTTTTTTATGTTTTTTTAATCTAAATTCTAATATGCGTTTTCATTTTATTTTTTTCAGCTATTGAAAGTTAAAATTAATAAGTTTTAAATTGAAAACAAATAAAAAAGTTGTTGACATACAAATTTTTATGCATAATTTTGTTGATTAAAAACAATGAATAAATAATCGATTAATGGATCAATATATGAATGAATTTGTATATTTTTATTTATTCGTAAATATATAAAAACTAAACGATAGTGTCATTCCCCTCTTCGGGAATGGTAAACAAAATAAATTTCAGTAATTTATGATGAAAAAATGTTGACTAAAATATTATGCAAAGAATTTTTACGTTTGAATTTTTAAATAAATATTAAAAATAGAGAAAATGTTGTTAAAACTGAAATAGTCACAATAAAATCAAATTAAAAATGTTTACAATAAAAATTTCCAAAAAAACTATGAATTTATAGCAGAAAGGTTATAACATTTATGAGAAAGATCAGTAATTTGAATTTAAATCGCCAAAGATGTGCATGGAACTAAGATATCAGAAATTATAGACAATTAAACACGTTAAAGCAATCGTTTATTATAAATAAATCTTTATCAAATAATTTAAACAAGATAATATATACATAATTTTGGAAAAGCTCGTGGTGGGATTTATTTTAAATGGACGAAAGAGTGACCTACCGCGACTTTTATGATTGATTGTGTTATCTTTAAAGATGAGATATTAATATCCAGAAATAAACTTACTCGGCGCGACTTCGATTTCCTGGTTAAGCCCATTTGATAATATAATTCAGTAATGACAATTATTTTGAACAACTTTGTTTTGTACTCTTTATGCCGATATAGTTTACTTCTCGAGATACAGAAACTTAAAGTTGTAAGATTTAAACATCTACTAACATAAACTGAAGTATTTAAAACATTAACTGTATTAAAGCGTTTTGTTTGATTTGGAGCTAGATATTGTTGCGGACATTGCTCTGCTGACATACATACACTCAGAAAAATAATTTGGTAAATTTAATCAGATTTTAATTAAATCTCAGGTCAAAATATTCTTACTTGATGCAGCATGTTTGTTTAATTATGCTACATGTTGGTTTTCATATCTTCTTTAACACATGAGATAAAATGTGTGGTTAGAGAATATTTTTCTCAGTATAGAGTGCACACCAAGGTATATATATATATACATATATATAGGTTGGTCTTGGTCTACAGTGTAAATATAATCACCCATCATGCAGAAATCCAAATTAATTCAAAAAAGATCTCGAATATATCAGTCGTATGCTCGTATATTATCTCAAGAATGATAAACACTGTCAGAGCAAACAAAATGTATTATAGTCGAAACAGAGTAAAACAAGATAAGTTCTGTACTAACCTATTCAGTGCAGAAATCCCTTAACTGCAGATTTTAACCTGGGTCTGTTTTTATTCTAGGTATGTATAGTTTAACTCAAAGAGTCGTAAGTGAATTGGCAATGCAAATGGACGGTTCATTGTCTCTTTTGTTCCAAGTGTGGGTTAAACTTGGTCAGTGGAAAGAAAAAAGTTCAATAACCAAGTTTCAATAAGGAAACTAAACGAAACCAACACCTCGTTTTTAATAAGAAAACCCGTTTAAGAAATTTTGCATACTTTTTAACAAAAATTCAGTTGCTATAATGTTTATATGACATTAATAAAATTGTAGTCTAAAAGTAGGCAGAATTGTTTTTACTAAAATCGAGTTGTTTTCAAATTAAAAATTAAGTTTGCAATCCAAATATCTATTGATTGAATACCATATACATAGTATGTTAACTAGTTATATTTACCTAATCTATAATAAGAACGATATTTAAGGATTGTTGATATTTAATAAATAATAAATAATATTTTTTTTATTTATTATTTTGGAAGGAACACATAATAAAAAGGGAGCAACACTAGAAATAAACTATGATGGAAAATAAATTTATTAACACATGGGACTCTGAAGTTGTTGAAAGAAATGCCAGCATTGATGGCTTAAACAACCAGCTGATCTAGTTGATCACTTTTATTAAACTAGTAAAATTCATTACGAGTAAAATACATATAAACAAATTTCTATTATTTCGTTAGGTTTTTATAAAGGGGTTTCGGAACTAAAGATAAGTAGTATAGAGCTTTGTTTTTTGTATAGAGCTTTATGTTGATGTATTTTTTGTCTGTTGGATATTATTGAATTATTTTCCTGAAAGTGACATAAATCTCTTTTCTAACAGAAAAAACTTATATAATTGTATCTGTATATTATGTACTTTAATGAACCAACCATTTAGGTGAGAAAAAATGTTGGATATAATTGGAAACTTCTTGAAGAATGACTAGGGATTGGTATCTGATATTAATCGAAGCAAGCGTATGGTTAAGTATATATCAACCTTATCTCAAGCCTGTAATTTAATTATAAAATGAATTTTAATTTAATTAAATTCTCGTTTATGTTGTATTTTAAGCAAGAGTTTTTTATACTGGACACTAGTGTTTCATAAATAGACCAGCCGCCCCATTTGATATTAGAAATAAGACTTACAAAGATTGAATAATTTTGTAGCAAAGATGATTAAAATATCTCGTCGACAAGTCATTTTTTACTAGGGTTAAGCACAGAGTTTATTTGAGGATAGAATTTTACTATTAATTGAAATTTTACTATTGTACGTAGAATAACAGGTGTTAAAAATAAATGTTTCTACTTATTGAAGCTATGTTTATTGTATTGCAAGAGCGAAAAAAAGGTCGTTAGACATATAAATATAATGAGATATAATGCTTGATTGATCTGCTTTCTTTCTTTGAAAGCTTTAAGTCAGGCCGGGTCTACGTCCCATAACCACTCGTCCATCTCGACGTCCAAGTGTCGTTCAACACCAACCAAAAGGGTTTTACAAGTAGGTCCCAGCGGGTCACCACAATAACAACAATAACTGTATATGCTGTATATACTATTGTAAATAGGTAAAGCAGACATTAATTTTCGTTATGCTCTCATGGATAGATTTAAAGATAGATTTATTAACATGGAAAGACGAACTGATGACTATCTATCCATCCGTTTATCTATTTTCAGATTATTGTGTTTGTTAAGAAACCAGTATTTAAGTTATTTTAAGCTACGGATATTTGTAGATTTTGCAAAATTAAGTAGATAACTTTAATAACTCGTGCATAGCCATAAATTAACGAATTGAAAATAATTTCATAAGCCATTAAGTATACAAAAATTATCCATAGATATATTTCAACTGTAAAAAATTATTAATAAGATAAATATTTTTTCCCTCATTTCAGTTTTTATTTAGAATTTTTTTTAATTCGCTGCATTAAAAGTATTCCTGTTTCGGTAACTGCTGTTCGCTAGAAGTTTTTTGATTAAATTTAACGGACCATAATTTATGCCCTCGAGTATGACAAAGTACCACACGATTTTTGTATGTTAATATTGTGTTTTTTGCATTTTTCGAAGTTATTGTCTACGATTTTATCAAATGTAGCCACATAAATTTCAGTCACAACACCCAACCATATTTGCATTGCATATCAGACCGAAGTCAGGGAGCCGCACATTTCCTTATGCGTGAGTTTCCCGCAAATGATGGCATTATTACTTATTCATTGTAATCAAGTGAGAATACTTATATCGTGTGTACCGCCCTTCTGGGCTTTACCGCCTGACATGCAGTGTATGTGTGTTTTAATAAAATATGCGCACCTCGGCGCTCCCGCTGCAACTAAATAAGATTGATGAGTCTAAATAAGCCGCAGCGCATTTGTCGACGTCCGTTCTGTCATACTCCAGGCGAACCATTTTTGTCTGTCCAATCACCAATTAACAGTAAAATGTACTTATTTCAATGGAGTTCATATCTATCTGTGCTTACTTGTATCTTCCGCAAATGCGACATCACTTAAGTGCAATATTTGCAGTACAATCCAACGATGATTAAAAGTGTTCGCTGCTTCAATATTTAATCGATGTGATATCTTATTTTAGAATACATGACTTGTAATAAGGCATCGAAGGGCAATGTCACTTACTATGAAAAACGCTAAGATTTTGATATTTAATAATATTGTGATAAAAGGAATTATTGGTATTATTAAGTTGTATAGCAAGCTTTCAGTTAAAAAGTGCACTTCCTAATGGCTCGTCTTCTCTTCAACCTAAGACAACTTTAATAGGTATGTTGCTTTAAGACTACATAATGCACATTTATCTTAATACTATATTGATTTAATTTTTTCTTTAATTTTTTTTAATTTTATCACATGTTCTTGATCTTTTCAATTTTCTTACTCATTTTTCATTTAAAATTGCAAGACATCCAATCAAATAACAATATCTATTATTTTTCTAAGTGACTAATAAATATTTCCGCAACTTATTATCAGTCTGACTATCTTGTTTTGAAGTCCATGAGGTGGTAACACAGCCATAATCCTTTGCAAAACAAAGTACTTAAGTTACTTAAACAGACGTGTAATGTATGTATTTCAATTTTAGAACTTGTTTCACGAACTTGCCGCAGAATCTATAACATTTTATCTCAAACATCTCTTGCATGCTTCATTATCAATAACCATTTTGTATCTTTTTGTAACGAGAAAGTAGTCATCATCATCTTGTGCTGCACAGACGATTTTTAGTGTTTTATTTGCATTGCTTGCATTCTCATGCACTTTTCCACATAAAAGCGCATACGTTACTATAATTGCGAGTATCTGTGCCAAGTATCTGCATCCGCACTCGACTGTATTTGTACAAACTGCTGTTTGTTAGTTGCTGCATTATGTATCTGAACGTTTTGCTTTGTGTGCCCTTAAATGGTTTTAAGATTTTGGCTTTTCATTTTATGGCTTTTTGTGTTATATTCATACACTTTTTTTATTATTCACCAAATAGACTCACTAGTTTTCCTAAGTTACCATTTTTTGCAACTTAAGTAGTCATAGCGACTGATTTGGCTTTGCATTTAACATTAAGTCAAGTTGGTTTAAATAATTTCCCATAAACGGAATGAAAAATATTTCTAATAAAAATTTCTATGAATTTTGTATTTTGTTCTACTTTTCGGTTGTAATGTAGACACCTTAGTACAAATTGTTTACAAAAGAGAAACTTATAACGAAAAATTTATTAATACGAAGGTATGACTTAACTGACCTATAAAGGCGGAAAATAGCGATCTGTGAATTTGTCACTGAAATCAAAGGATTTGTTACCACAGAATTTGTTTTGTGGATCGAAACCACAGATAATCGTATTAATGCAGACATGCCTCAAACTCTTCTCGTTCTGGCCAAGACATTGCTGATAATTCTTCGAAAATTACCTTAGGATATATCTCTCTCTCTCTTATACTCATCTCCCAGTGGAGCTTAGAATATAGTATTGTAAAACTACTTATTTATGACATGGAAGAATGATATTGCATTTCACATTAAAAGGTTTATATGTATAGTAATATGTGTAGTGATCTGATGATGAAGTCCTTAATTAATGTTTCATAAATAAAATAATAATTTCTTTATAAGAATGATAAAACGTATGTGTGTAATTATGCAGGTTAGTTTGGAGTGGCGTCCTCGTACCCATGTATAGATTTCAGTTTTTCTATTCGAAACAATCTCTACCTATTTCTATTTATCTATGCAATGTATATAGGTTAGTTTACGTTAGGTTTTACCAGCGATCCAAACGGAATCCACTTAGGCCTATTAGTCCATGATGCTGCCATATAATTAATAAACTAGAAGTTTACAACTATCTGGAAGCCTTGACAAAGCTCAGTATGTTGTTTAGTGAGAGGTCTTAAAGTTGGTTAAGTTACTTAAGGAAGAGGGCCCCTAAAGTACTGAGCTGCCACTGTTCTTGAGCTATAAAAATAAATTAAAATAAATTTTTAAAATGAACAATTCAATAGTGAGAAACCATCGTCAGTTTAGTATGGGTTACCTATTTTGTGACTCCAAAAATAAGTACCAATAAAGCACTTGTGATTAAAATTTTTGTTAAATTTCACGAACCTGCAAGAGTGAATTTCAATATCATTCTTTCATGCCCTGAATGAGTAATTTTACAGTACTATGTCCAAAGCTCCACTAGGAGATGAGGATAAGAGACAGAGAGAGAGAGATATCCTAAGATAAATTTTGAAGAATTGTCAGCAATTTGTTGGCCAAAGCGAAAAGAATTAGAGCCATGTCTGCAAAAAGACGATCCTTGTGTTTCCCACCTACAAAACAAATTAAGTGGTAACAAATAGCATGATTTCAGTCAAGAACTCACATCATCAGAACGTAAATTTGTAAATTCGGGAATCATCACGCGTATTACAGTCAAAAGAAGCGTGGTACTGTCTTATTGAAATAACATATCCATATCTCCTATTAGAATACAAAAAATGTGACAATCCTGTGGCTGGGGTAATCAGAATGGAAAGTTTCTGTGATATCTTAAAAGTACATGCTTATCACATCTCCAAATACCATAACATACAGTGTCTTTTTAAGAATACAATGGTATATCGATAATTTCCATGGTTTTACACTATAAATCTATGTTTTTATTTATTTTATTGTTTAAATTAGCCTATGTTGGCCTATTTAGTTTTACGTACTCCAAATTTCTTATGAGTTTACGCACAATTCCTTTCTTTTAAGCTCAAGAAAATAAAGGAACTTTATTAAGCAGCTGCCACTGCCTTTCGCGAGGGTCCTTAGTATTGTTTGTGATATAGCACTAATCGTATTCGAAGTGTTCTTTTAAACTTTTCTTAATTATTATTGCAATTTTTTTTGTGCATTTTATTATAATATAAGCAATTAAATGTTAAATTGACAACAATTGAAAGGGAACTAGAATCTTCAAATAATAAACTGAATATTCTTAAATTTTGAACTTACTCCATCATCAATACGATAGTTCTTAGAACTTATTTAAGACTACATTCTTAATTTAGTTTTGATTGACTTGATATTTATTAAGAATGAATATTTTCTTTGATTGAACAAGTTTATTTCAAGTAGTGTAGGCAATCCCATCGGCAGATCCATTGACCATAAACAGCAATTGACATACCATAATTGAAATTCACATCCGCCAGATCTCAATCGATGCTACTAAATTCTTTTCGCAATAATTTCACTTAGTATTCAAGTTGTGTACTACGCTGATATCTCACGAGGGACTGTAAATTCCTACACATTGAATGCTCTATTCAATTCGTAACAATAGCAAACGCTTTGTAGAACAAATTAAATGCTGTTCATCTGCTGATATTGTGCCCGAACCGCAAGTTCCAGTACCAAAAGTGCACACTCCGTACTTTCACATGTTCGTGCCTACACGCACGTTGCGTTATCATCGCAACAAATGGAAATAATTTATAATAATTTTAGATTCCCACATGGCCTGCGAGTAAGTTGTGCTGCATTCTACATACATTTTTAGATTTTACTTGTTAATAATTTCCTTTTGTGGTGAACTGGCATGAGTTTTTTCTAGTAATTGCGGTCGATGGATGCTAGTAACTGCGGTTCATTCCCAACATAATTCCACAATATTTAAGGCTCCCTAAAGAAGTAACACATGATTACGTTTTTAGTTTAAATATGTCTTTGTTTTGTTTTTCAAAAAAAAAAAGAAAAACAACTAATTTATTTAATATTCAATATCAATTTTATGTAATAATAAACTTCACAAAAAAGAAATTATGGATAATTATATTTACCATCTCTTTTCACAACGATAGGATAATTTTTAACAGAAGACAATCAGAAATCGCTAGACTCAATGGAGACCGCTTACCAGTATTATACAGTAACAAGTACAATAGAGGTATTCACTCTGTCCTGCAAACTCATTGCAAAATCATTGCAAAGTGCATGAAGTGCAAGAATGCTCTACTGAAATTTAAGAGTGCGAGAACACGTCTGTTGCAGAATTGTAACATCAAAATGAAGCAGCTGTTTTAGCAGCACACCATATCCGGATAAGAAACAAACAGAGAAGATCTCAAAACAGCTGATTCAAAACAGTATTCAAATCCCTAGAATATTTGAAGAGCGCCTATTGTTAAAAAAAATTTGAAGCTAATCCATTGGGATGCCTTTTATGTCCAATAAGATAAAGGTTTCCAATAATAAACACGTGATAAGTCACATGCCTCTCAACTCAAGTACCTAGCACATATTTTTCGTTTGTAGGACACCATGCTTTGCTTTTATATAGGATTCCCATTGGCTGTCCAGATGTAAAGTTAATAATGGAGAGTTTTTTCTTTCAGTGTACAACTTACAAATAGTTGTTTCAAGTGCTAGCCTGTCTAGCAAAATGATGCATTTTACTACGTCGTAAAAGGAAAGACATGCTTACTCTTCTAGCCTACAAACGGAAACTGCTTTACAATCTACATTGCAATTTTTACGTTCCTCAAATTAGCCATATCTGTATAGAGTGAAAAAAATAGAGTAATAAGACAAAAAGTAGAAGTTTAGCACTAATGTTACACCGAAAAATAACAACTACTAAAATAAGTAAAATTTTTTTTAATATTTAAACAACACAGATTATGGTACAAAAGAACATTCCCATCCTTTCCACAAATCTTTCTCTACACTGAAGAATAACTTCCTTCACAAAGCGTTCTTAAGCTTAATATCTACTATTTAATTGTCTGCTAGTCCATAAAGGTGAATGCTTTAGATTAAATTTGGAACATGGAGGAAATTCATTGGTTACATGAACGTAAAGTATAAGCTATATATAAATTTTCATAATGGAATCAATTGCTTTTCTTCTCCATATATCGAAAGCTGTTTTACACGATGCTTTTACGACTTATTTACAAAAACAAACATAACACAAATAAAATTTTAAAGAATTTTCATTTATTGTGTTTTACTTGGCGATTATATAATTTCTATTTCTTGTTCTTACAACAAAAACTAGGTTACAAGTTTTGGGACTGTACTTTTAGCCTACTGTGGTATCAATGTCGTCCTCCACTGTAGTTGCTTCAGTGTCTGTAGTGACAGTAGTTGCTTCAGTACTGCCTGAATCGGTTGATGCATCGGTGGTAGCATCAGTGGTTGCATCTGTCGTTGTAGTGGCTGTCACTGTTGAAGATACTGTTGAAGATACTGTAGAAGATACTGTAGAAGAACTACATGGCGGTCTTGTTCCACGGCTCGGTCTTGGTCTGCCTGGTCCTGGTCCTGGTCCTGGACCTGGACCTGGTCCGCCTGGTCGTGGTCGTCCCGGTCTTCCAGGACGTCCTGGTCCAAATGGATTGCGTCCTGGTGGCCCACGACCAGGTGGTCCACGACCTGGTGGACCACGTTGAGCATGTGCTAAGACTGCTAATATAAGTGCAAAAAGCAGCGTTAGTGTTACAGCTCTCATTTCAAGGTGATGATTGCAAAACAATTGAAAAGTACAGGTTTTTATAGTTGACTCGATTCATTAAACTTATTTACATAGGTGTTACAGGTCAGAATAAAAACAATACAGCTCTTACGTATTTTGTAATACAATTTGTTTAGCTACATATAATTGTAAACTATAATAAATAAGTTGTTTAAATATCTTTTCATATATGTATCTTATTATAGATATATTCTATTAACGGTTTCTTTTATGAAAATAAAATAGAACGAAAGCAATATCTAAAAACGTCATTTACCAAAGTATACTGATAATGTTATACTGCATATGAATTGCCTCATGAAATGGAATTTTTATCAATTCCAACGTAACTCCCATGCAAGCACTAATTGGTACAGTTGGCTATTGTGAACATTTTATCTTTAGAATTCCATGAAATTGATTTAGAGTTTCAGTTGTAATATATACAGGGATATAGGGTTTTTAAAAGAACTCCACTTAAAATCAACATGCAGACATGAAACCTCCAATATGTGAGAAAAAGTTATTTAAATAGATTATTCCATTTAACATTTAGGATCTTTTACTTTGATACCTAATACATCATTCTACTTCAATGGGTTACAAAACTACGATCTCTACTTTTTTGGAAACTCAAATATTTTCCTGGATATGGGAATTGATTTTAACAGTATCTTAAGTTTCTTTCGTGGTAGAGTTTACTTAAAAAAACATTTCTTCTCGGTCTCTACTAAAAACACACCTTACTCCAACTAAATTCTTTTTTTATTCTTTTAATGTCGAAGAATTATTTCCTGTATTTATAACAC
>NC_051847.1:150963364-150969949 GCF_002237135.1 Teleopsis dalmanni
AATAATTTAGCAAAGAAAAAGGATTTTGGGTAAAAGCTTTTAAGCAAATTCTTAACAAATGACTTCCTGGCCTTCATACGAAAGGATAAGGTCAGTTGTAGTACTAAAGACTTATAATCATCACAATACCTATTTTCTGTATTAAATTACAGTTTTAATTGTCTGCTTACAAAATATTACATTTATTTTATAAATATTTTATTATATTAGTATAATTCTAATAATGGTTATAATTCTTGTTTATTCTAATTCGATGTTATAAAATACAAAGAAATATATATATTATACATATTATATTGTGGTGATTGATCTTGGAAAGTTAAAATATTTTGTATGGTGTTAAGGTTGTATGGTGTTAATAATAGTTAATTTTTATAAAATATTGTCATAAAGTAATAATAAAATGATATAAAAACGGAATATATAATAAACTATAATAATGTGAACACTGTTTAATATTTTTTTATTTTTCATAAGAATACACGGAACTCATTCTAAAAAAAGATCTCACCGGCTTTAATGTTGTTTTTGTTTAAACTCTGCTTAATGGGTTTGGTTCATCTATTTTTGAAGGAAAATTTTTTATCAAAATAGAAAAAGAAAGCTAAACAACAAATGCAACCAATTAACAATCACTGACGATTATGATTTCAACAAAAATAGAATAGAAAAATAACGAATGCAATTCAGAAATTTTTCAATTAACTTTGACCTTTCGAGCAACAAAATCCAATTAATCTACATGGATTACAAGGCTGCAGTATAAATTTTTCATCATAATCATTCGAGTGCAACCTTTTAAAATAAATAAAATATTTGTGCATTGTGGATTTTTCACAATGCTTTGTGTTCGGTTTTAAAATTCTTAACACATCAACTTAATCTTAATTGGTTTCCGATGTCAGCATTTAAAGTCGGAAAAATTTATTACAAAATGTTTAGCAGTTTTCCACTTAAACACAGGCAGATGAGAGACAAAATAGTTCCCGTGGTGTTTGAAAATTCATTGCACATGCAGCGTTAATATTGGAAAGTCTCCGTTTGCTTATATATTCCTACGGCACCGAAGAACCTTTCAGAATAAACACTGAAAAAAAAGGAAAATTGAAATAATAATATCTGCTGGATGCGATATAAGACACTTTAGGATAAGGAAATATTTATTTTAATTTTAGTGAAACAATTCTTTTGGCACCCACGCATTGAACATACATACATTATAATGCATATATGCATTAATCACACCGCCTTGAATGTTTTTATTCCCTGACAATCAACCTCTCAGCCGCGATTAGATGAAGTATTTCTAAATGAAGACGTCAAAACAATAATTATTTTATCTTTATAAATTAATTAAGATATGCGTTAGGCTGATTATGATTTATGTAGTTGAAGGGAGACACAGTAACATGTGTCGAAACATAGTAGAATTGTTAAGTAATAAGTAGTACCCATTGTTGTATTGTGAAATAAAATTGTATCAGCTGAAAGGAATGGCATTAGTATTTAAAGAGAATAGATTTATTTCATCAATCTGATATCACCAAAATGGCTACAAATGTTTCCTCAAACGAATCTATTTTCGATTGAAGAATGTACTTGCTACATTACTTGAGATGTGTAATTCAAGGATATTAATAGGACAGACAAAAACTTATCGAATATTGATGAATTATATAATTGTTTGATCAGGTTCAGTGTAGATAAAGCTAGATGATTAGTAAAAAATATATTCGTTGCCCATTTCGTAATCCTGATTTGACAATACTACTTTAGTGTCATATATAAATCATAATTGTTATCCAAAGCATCATATGTTTAGCCTAACTGGATTTTACTAAGAAGTTCATGTAAAATCTGTGGTTGGTTGGTTAGTTCCATGTACCTCAATTTGCGATTTTTTGCCATTTTGTTACCACATTCATCGCAAGAATCCTAGTATAGAATAGTAATGACAAAATTCATCCCGCCGAATTTAGATAATTCGTCTTCACCGATGAACAGTATGATCAACTATCAAAGAAGTATCTTTCTAAGAACCTATATCTTCTGAACGTCAAAGCCGGACATTCACAGAAAAAATATGTTATGGTATCTTTTTCTGCGGGTTTCCACAACTTCTGCAGTGTGGATTATGGGGAATGCGCAGTTTCTCAGCGTGGGTTTCTATACACCAATGACCAGAAAGAACTGCAGTAAGCCTTGCTGTGTTCACGAGGTCTCTTTTGATGAATTCGGAGAACCTATGTAAAATTTGTATTAATGTAAGTATTTTACCAGTGTATGGAGTTGTTTAAAGCCTTGTTACGCATTTTTTATAAAATCAAAAAATATTTAATAATAATTTTGTGTTTAAAACAATGAATTATTAAAAAATATTTAAAAGCTTTTATATTGTACATATAATAGTTTTTATAGTACATATTCAAATTATTTGCTGGAGTGAACTTCGATCGAATGCAAAGAAATCTAATTCCATTTCTTCTTTAATGAAAGTCTTAAAATTAATTAACTTAAGTCGTTTAAGAATACTTATAATCATAAGTTAAAAGACTCATAGAGCGACGAACCTGTAAAAGATATATGGAGTAAACATATGTCAGGAGCTCTTACATTGTTGTAAAACATATCGACGTTAAAAAAGTTGTTTGTAAGGGTGTAACTACTATAGCTACTAAAGAGGTAGAAAAAACGTTGGTTTAATGAAGCAAATTTTACTTTTACAACTGAAGTGAACCAACTGTGATTTTAGATAGGGGGCGCTGTAAGGCTTAGTTATAGAAGCACTGGTCCAACTATGAAAATTATACTTAATTTAATACTAATAAATTTTAAAGCGAATTAATTAAGCTATATATTTTTAGTACATATTTTTCATAATAGCAAGTGCTTTCATTAATTCTTCTGCTTAGAATTAAAAAAGAGAAAACCAATTTTAACAGAATTCTTAATGAAAATGAAAATTCTTAATGAAAAATGGATTATGATATAAATTAAACAAAAAAAGTTTCAAAAAGATTTCATGTACTCAAAATATAAAAATATATAGGTATATATCTAATATATCCAATAAAAAACAAAAATTATTTTGGAGAGGATATTAAGTTTGTAACACTAGCTCAAGATCCCAAACAGAGATATTTTATGTGGCAATACAAGTTTAGTAATAAACCTGATATTTGGTTTTTATTCTAAATAAATATTTGCTTCAAAATTATATCTAATAGAAACGGCACCCCTGCAAAACAAGAAGGGAAAGCATTCACTATGACATTATAATCGCATTTAATGGTAAACGAACATCACAAGTGGTTTTTATGTGATATTTTATGGATTGACAGTAAAAATAAGGGAA
Source organism: Teleopsis dalmanni (assembly GCF_002237135.1). NCBI lineage: Eukaryota > Metazoa > Arthropoda > Insecta > Diptera > Diopsidae > Teleopsis > Teleopsis dalmanni. The sequence goes on from NC_051847.1 coordinate 150,966,720, forward strand.
AAACATGCATCAGATGGATTGTCACAATACTGATATGATGATGTTAAAGAGGGCACATGATTGAAATCATAACAAATGCATTTGTTTCTGTTTAATGACGACTTTTTACGCGTTTACGTGACCGGCAGATAACAGCAACAAAAGGGTTCAATGCAATCGAGAAGTGTATTTTGCCGGTATTTCATGATTCGGAAATCATGCGGAAGAGTTCTTCTCACTGACATGAAACCCTTTCCTTTTCGCTTATTTGAACAGCTTCAGAATTAGCTTTAGTGTGTCGGACATTTAACGTTATTGTTTGTTGAATCCATCTGTTGGATTATTATTTTTAGAGATACAGAAAGTATAGTTGAAAAATATTTAAATAATTTTTTTCATTGAATTATCCACAAAAAATAAATACACTTTTGACTTATAATGATTTTTTTATGTGACATATGTGAGGGTGTTGGAAGTTTGTAACTGAAGTTAGAAAAGATAGGGCACTTGACATAGGCAATTCATCAACCACATCAATCGAAAATTTCGAAAACCATTTGTGACTGTTAAGTGATAAATAAATATTTTAACTAATAGTAACGTATTTAATCAATATATACGATCACAATCCCTAAGGTATTAATATGAAAAAACAAAATAAATATCTGCAAAAGGATTCTAATTACATATAGAATTATAAGAACCAGTAATTTATTAGGACAAAACCTTTTAACATTTCGTGGTCAATACATGATTTTAAAAGGAAACGTATTCTAAATCCACCAGGATATGTCAAGAACGTTGATCTTTAGAAAGTTCTTGAAATAAATATTGTATCTGAGAGAATAAAAAGGCTTGTAGAGTTCTAAAGTAACTTAAGAAACTGAATGTTCTAAATGATATCCCAATCGACGTTTAAACACACACAAAAATAAAATATATATATATAATCTTATTAGAAATAAATTAAAAAAGAAAATATACATATATATTTTATTAACTTTATTAATAAAAAAAATATAAAAAATTGATCTATACCACTTTTGCCACGATCTTAAGAAACTTACTAATACAGTATATTGGCTATATATTAAACACAGTATCTTTTAGTTGATTTTTTTGGTTTTTATTTTTTTATGTAATACTAGAACAAATTTTTTCAGTTTTTTTAAATGTTCAAATAATATTTTCTTAATTTAAAAAAGTAATATTTTGATTTATATATTGTGTGCTCAACATCGACAAACTAGGTGCCTCAATCGAAGACCGATGCATGGATTGTATATTAAAAGAATTAAGTTGCAGTTCCTATTAGACATATTCGGTTTCGGTTACCCATCATTTTTTTGGGTATTGGAACACTCCTATTATACTTACGCTAACATGTCAATAGTATTGGTATCGGATTTCCTTATCGGATTTACTTTTCGAAAAGCATGTGAACTAAAATATAATAAGCTATTGTTATGTTAGATAAGCCTTTGGGTAATTAATGGACTGACATGCTTGAAATACTATTGTTCTAAAAATTTTAATCCTTTCGTTACTACTTATCTTGAGAGATTTTGGATTATGTTCAATTTATTTTAATTTGAAATGAAGTTACAGTAAGATTGTTCTTCCTATGTGTAGTGTTTAGATGATGAAATAAAAGTACTTGTAGTCTGAAGTTAATGCTAAAAAATAAATCCATATACTAATCATATTTAGTAACCCTTTAATATTTATAAGTTTTACATATCTTTTGCCTTAAGGAAGTTATAACACTATCTTGACATAATATACAATATATATGCATATATGCACATTTATATGCATGTTTAATTTACTAGAGTTTCTGTTTTCAATGATTTCTTTCATATATCCTTATAATATGCTCTACACTACAATTTTTTATTAATTTAGTAAAGAAAATAAGTATAAATATTTAAATTGTACTTATAGTTTAGAATAGGTTCATTATTTCGCATGAAGATAGCATTCGATCTCGTTTGAGAGTTAAATATTGTGCCCCAATGTAAAATACATACAAAACACCATCTGCATCTACAAGTTCATTAATTTGACTAATTTAATTTGCATATATTGATAATCCTGAAGTTGATTAGAGATTTTCAACAGGATATGCTCTAGCTTCTAGCCAAAAATTTACTTCAATTGGCTTTAAGATAATTTCAATAATTTAAAAAATTTTTATATTAAACAATTATGGTGCATTAATGTTGAAGTTAATATTAATGCTTGAATTATTGTTTGAATATAGTCCTTTGATCTATTTCGAAGGTTGATATTCTTTGTTATTAGTTTCGGGTTAGTAAAAAATAACATCATCAGATGAAATCATCGCTTTAATAGAAAAAATATATTCAATAGATAACGAATATTTTATTTATATACTTATATGAACAGCAAAATATATATGAAATATTATAAATATTAGATCTTTAGACGTGACTCTCACTCAAACTTATTACACTCCTAAATTACACCTTAAGATTCCTTCATAAAAATATTTTAATTTTATTAAAAATTTTTCAATAGATATTTTAGCCCTCTTTTTCAAAATTAATATTTCAATGCAATCATAAAAAAACCGCAAATAACAAATAACATGGAATGTACGAGTCACCGCACTCCTTCTAATGCTTTTCATTCATGGAATAACACCTTTTGTTGTCACAATGACATTCCTTACACCACCATCACAGTTCCATCTACCTCCTGTCAAATATTTCCGACACCCACATTTACACTGTAAACAGCTATGAAGTTCTTAATTCATGCTGGGAACGTTTGTTGCCACCATAATTTTCTAAAATTATGCCATGAACGTTTCATTAATTTTTCTCAATAAAAAATTCGTGGCAACAACTGTCAACGACACCAATAACAACAGTAGCAGCAACAAAATTTACAACAACAATAACAACAACAGCGGCGCAGATACCAACGTGCAGCCCTTCGAGCAAATACTAAAAACCGTGGGTTGGACTTACATATTCCCTTCTTCCTGCCAATGTGAAACGTGTGCCAAAAATCATTAGCAACGGAATTACGCTCAATGAAAAAAAGAATGCAATAAAAAAGATAAAAAATAAGAAAGGGAGATAAAAAATACCAGTTGCCCTTGCCTTGTGTTTCTGTTTAGTTCTACCCTTACCTTTCCGCGGATTCAAAATATAAATTTACAGTTCCTAAAATTAAGACAATGTATAATCAGCATAATCAGAGCTGCGAAGTTGCAGCTTAAA
>NC_051847.1:150970049-150982879 GCF_002237135.1 Teleopsis dalmanni
AGTAGTTATCTCTGGCGATGATATATTTAAAGAAAATCTCTGAAAAATCAGGTAATTTTTATCGCAAAAAAAGTTGTATACTTGGTCACATTCTATTTATTTCATTTAACATATATATCCAAAAGACTTATTGTGAGCAGGAAATTCAAAGATGATTATAAATGAGTATATCGTACTATAATTTTTGAATGGCGATTCCGCATTTGTGTACTCGTGCAATACATCTTAAGTGACGTACTATTTTCTTTGTCAAACACGTTTTTCTATGTATAAGTATTATGTGCCGTTTAGTTCTCAAAATAAGACCGTTATGACCTTGCTGAACGACAAAACCAAATTCATCCTTTTCGGTGTCACTCCACTTAAAAAAATCTATTGTTGAAATTACAGTTCATAATCACGTCATATTTCTCATAATCAGTATTTAATACGAAAGTTGTAGATATATTATCTATGTACAAATTGATGTACAGAACTATGTATTACTAGCTTATTATATATAACTGTTATGCTAGCTTATTACTAAAACTGAGCTTAAGTAATTAATTATTGCGGTTTGTTCAAAATATTATACTCCAATTAGAATGTCGGGCTGTCTTTTGATGTTTTCAACATTGCACCTATTAATTTTATATGATTTATAGTAATACATTTTCAAAACGCCGACACTTGCAATTAGCAGAAGGACTGCTTATGTTCAAATCCTTAAATCTGGCTACTAAATCAACCCTAATGATAATATGCCTGACAGCTAACATGGCCCATATGTTCACTACCATTTGGTCTTACATGTCGAAATTTGGCTTTGTAATTATGTGAGAAATATATGCTGCACAAAGAACAAAAACAACCCCAGTGGCATTTCCGTTTTGTCAATTCACAGCTAAGAAAAAATTTTGGAACAGGTAAAATAGAAAATAATAGGCTCAAGTGTAATAATAAAAAAGACCTAAGAAAAGGGCGTAAATAAACTAAGTTTTTATTTAATTTTCTTTTTATGTGTTTGCTTACACAATTAGGGTATTTTGGACTCTTAAGCTGGATCTACATTGTGACCGAAAAGTTTCCGGAAAATTTAAATAAAACGCAAAATTCTTAATCCTCATCAATATTTATTTTATCTCCTTCAAAATATGCTCCATTAGAAGCGATACACAAATGCCAACGTTTCTTCCAATCATCAAAACATTTTTTATAGGCGCTTTCCGGTATGGCTTTGAGTTTCCTCTGCGAATTCTGTTTTACGTCTTCTATGGATTCAAAACGCGTTCCTCTGAGTGGTAATTTGAGTTTGGGAAACAGGAAAAAGTCACACGGTGCAAGATCAGGTGAATACGGGGGCTGTTCGATGGTATTTATTGAATGTTTGGCCTTAAAATCGTTGATAATGTTGGCTCGGTGCGAGGGAGCATTATCGTCATGAAAAATCCATGAATTATCCTTCCACAATTGAGGCCGTTTACGGCGGATATTTTCACGCAAACGTCTTAAAACAGTCAAATAATAGGCTTTATTGACTGTTTGTCCTTCAGGGACGAATTCATGATGCACCACACCACGAATATCGAAGAAAACAATCAGCATTGCCTTGATTTTCGAGCGACTTTGGCGTGGTTTTTTCGGTTTCGGCTCGTCTTTTCCTCTCCATTCCGATGATTGTTGGCTTGTTTGCATGTCGTACTCGTAGACCCATGTCTCGTCACCCGTTATGATGCGTTCCATGAAAGTTGGATCGGAATTGGCACGATCAAGCATGTCTAACGAGACCTGTCCACGATGGTGTTTTTGGAACAAATTGAGGTGAATCGGAAAAAGCCGAGCGTTGACACGTCGCATACACAAATTGTCCACCAAAATCAAACGAGCCATCTCACGACCGATGCCTAGCTCTCGTGCTATCTCTCTAACACTCACATGAGGATTTTTGAACACGATTTCCTTTGCCTTTTCAATGTTTTCGTCGGTGGTAGAGGTCGAAGGTCGTCCAGAACGCGGCATGTCTTCGACGGTCGTACGACAGTCCTGAAAGGCTTTGTACCACTCATAAACTTGAGTTTTCGATAAAACTGATTCCCCATAAGCCTTTTGTAGCATTCGCAACGATTCTGCACACGAAAATTCGTTCGAAACACAAAATTTGATGCAAACTCTTTGATCAATATTTTTTTCCATTGTTTTTTCGCAACGCACTACTGAGGTGAACTGGTTTCAACAGCTGCGTAAACGAACTGTCTGACAGATCGCGCTCATTTTTGGCATAGTAATTAAGGACCTTAATTGCTGCCAAACATACTAATAAACTTAAAATATCGAAAAATATACAGCGCGCGAATTTTAAATGAGAATTTCCGAAAACTTTTCGGTCACAATGTATGACTTTCGAGTGTACACTGTACTAACATGCATGCATACTCGTAAATACATACATACATACATTTACGTATTTTATCCTCTAGTTTTGTCGATTCGCTGTGGCACTCAAAATCGCAACTGAACAATGAATTGTAATTGAACAAGTGTCACTTATGACAGGTAGAAAATTAAAACAGAAAAATCGTTTTACATTCGTGTGAAGAAATGTTAGTTTTACAGAGCTCAATGTCTCTCTGTCAAACTAACAATCTTTTATGGCCACATCATCGTCATTATTGTCTGTTGTATTTGAAAAAAAATATCTGCTCAACCGACCAACAAAAATGCTCAATGAAATGTTCATTTTTTTAAGTACCGAAATGGAAATGCATGTTTCCAGTCTTTTTTCTTTCACCATTTATTTAATGTTGTTGCTTTCATTGTTGTAAATATATTGTATCTGTAGTAAAATGTATATTTTCACTATTACTTAATTGTGAATGGAATACAATGACTTTGTAAAATTGAAATTATAATTACAATATAGTCAAGTCGTAAGCCATTGCACGAAGTCATCAATTACAATAAATACAGTGAAGCGATGATATACAATTGCGACAAGTTTGTATGTAAACGTGATTACAGTATCTTCTATTCACGGTATAACAGGTATATGCTAAATTATAACCCTCCAAAACCTATCATGTATTACATATTTGCAATTTCAGTAAAAATATGCAGCTAACAAAGAAGTAAGTATTAATTAATAACTTTACAATTGGGAGTTAAACTTTATAGTATATGATACTGATTTGTTTAGAAATTGTAGTATCATTTTAAAGATTAATGAACATTCATAAATAAAATTACATATCACGATGACACTAGAGATCCTAAAAGCCTTTCTGTCGCCACTTACTCGTGCTGTCGTATAAAACTCAAAGGATTTGCAATCGCTTTGAAGCGATCTTAAGCTTGACAATCTTGAACCCGAGTGGAACTCACACGTACAAACACATTAGCTATGGCTTATGAAAGCCCAAAATCTATTTTGAAACCGATCGAGTTTTGAACCGAAATCTAAGACTGTTTGTGTAATTAGATAAACCGAACCAAGAATCATTTGTAGATAACCTGATAGGTTAATTGATTTAGAACCATTTATATTATTCATAATTTTGGTTGAGATAGAGTATTTTGGTTTTATTGTATAAAAGGAAACAGAAAACAAAATTTTATATTGAGCAGATGTGCGGTTCAACTAACACAAGCATAATCGAGCAATCAATCATACTATAATGTTCTTGAAAGCATTACTAGATGAGCTAAACTTTTATTGATATATATAAATAAAGTATTTTTCTAAACTAATACGTAGATAGATGAAATAGAAAGAGGTTCAAATACTGCTCAATTAGCTAAGATAGCTGTTTTGAAATTACACTCCTCCTATTTGTGGGTAGAAAGTCGGGCATAATAGATACAGGCGGATGCATGAGTAAATGTAAGTATCTGGCCAGTACTAATGTAGGAAATATCGCTGAGTAAATTAAAGAATTGAGCGCTCAAAACTCTAAGTATAGATAGAGATAAGCCAGTCAAACGCTAGCAGACATGTATTACGAGAATTTCGGTCCAGCCTGGTTCTATGCCACTTTAAGACTCTTACTCTTACTATCTTATTACTCTTACTATAATTCGGCTTTACTCCTATGCATTATGTTAGAGATTCTACATTTGACATATATAGGCTATTTCAGTCTTGACCCAGCTGCTGACAATATATTAGTACAATTTGTTTTGGCCTGTCACAGAAAGTAGTCGTATGTTTAAACTGGTCATGTTTAGAATTTTAGATGCTTCTTTATTAGTAAAAGAAACTATATGACATAAGCAATTTTTTTTACCATTATATTTCTACAAGGTCTTAAACTTTAATTAGTCACGTTTCGTTATAACTTTTATCACTATAAAATCTTCATAATTCTTTTGTAATTAAATTTGAATGATTTTTATTTTGGTTATTTATAAAGTATTTATATTTTTTTATTTGAAATGAATGAATTATGACTTTAATAAACAGAACGAGTCCTCAGAATCTTGTATTGCAAGGTGAGCTACTTATTTATTAATACGTATCTGACAATTTATGCATTTAAAATTTTATTAGATATTTTAAACTGCTGTGTCTTATGGCAATTAAACCAATTATTTTTCCTGTATAAATTTATTTATTTTTTTATCTGTAAGTTGCATCTTATGTATATATATATTAAATACAAATTATATTGTTTACTTCTATTTCTACATTTTAACTATTTCACATGCATAAACAATGTATCTGCAAACTTTCTAATTTTTTTCTGTTATTGCTTTCGTTTAACTGGTTTTTTTTCGTATATTTTGTATTTTTTTTCAAATGCGGCTGCTTTAAAGAAAAATTATTAACTTATTCTTCAAATAAAATGTTGAACGTAAACTGTAAACTAACCATATCTATCTTCTATTAAATTTAATAGGCCCTTAACGCTGGGAATGCCGACACATTTTTTTGCGTCGAATACAATAAACAAGACGTTGGGAAAATCAGCAAAAATAAAAAAAATTTCGTAAACAAAAACAAAATATGCGACCGGAAAATATGGCTGAGATGCAAAGGAAAATTTATTAAATATAAAAATTTTCAATAGAAAAATAAAAAGGTAGTTTATTATGTACAATATATGTGTAAATACAAAAATATAGATATGTATATATATAAATAAAACACTGTGCAATCGAAATATTTGTTTTTAATTTTTTATGCTTAATTGTGTAGAAGGGCCGGATGGATATCCATACCGCGCTCTAGTAATATAGAAAATTTATGACCAAACAGCACCAAGTAGATCAGTGAAAATACAGGCGAGTCAGGCACTAGAGAACCCACTCATTGCCGTGATAAAAACTCTGACAGAGACAGTTGACAAAACATTTCACAGTGAAAATCCTTGAGATACATTGTATACGAGTAGTGGGTGACAGGGTGTGTCAGTGTCAAAAACGTTTTTCGTACAAAGGTGGGTCATACCCACTCATAACGATATATTAATATTATTATTATTGTTTGTTGAGCTTGAAAAATGATTTAGTTTTAGTATTTAAGTATTTACAATTTATGTTTATTTATTGACCGAATTAAGCAAATGAAATATGCATACGTATTATGGCATGCGACTATATATCGCAGTTAAACGCACAAATAAGTTTACAATTTATTAAATATAAATTTATGTAAAAATTTATTATTCATACAAATAGAATTTCCATTGCAAACGAAACAATTCAGGAAGAATTTGTTAGCATTTTTTTTTAATTTAAATATTTGCATTTCATGTTCTACAATAAAAACAGAAGGGAAAATTAAGTTAAAATAGCGAAAAAAATTGTCACTAAAATTATGTCAGGGTATTTTTTATATATTAAGATATTTAATATTTGATTTTTTGCCAAATATTTTAATGTTTGTTAAGTTACAACAGCAGGAAATACATCTTTGACAGAAGCCTGTAAAGATTGGAATTTTTCATATTTGCTTGACCCAATTGCAGTGACAATTTTCACTAATTAAGCAAATATTTATTTTTAAACGGCAGGAAATTTTTCACAGAATTGTTAGAATAGCTAAACAAATATTACTTTAGATACGGCATTCTCATAAGCAAAGAAAAGCAAAATTATGTTACAAAAACTGTATAGTATCGACATAACATTTTGAAATGGTTGTCAATTTTTATCTTTTACAAAGATTTAAATTGAATTTACCAAAGTTTCCATTATCAATAAAGATTGATAATAAGAAAAGCTTAAGAGTTAATCAAATATCTTGTACATTAAATAAAAAAGCTAAAAGCAGGTAGAGAGAGAGGCACGCTACTCTATATAATAGGCCTTATAACAGACGAATACGTCTAAAGATGTGAAATGATCTATTAATTTAATTACTTTGTTTCATTAGTTCAAAAAATGTTCCTTTAAAATATGTTATGACATCAAAGACTAGTTTGCCTTAGTTCATTTTTAACTACTTGTAGTGTAAACAAACAATTACGACGTTTGATTCCTCAAATCTCTAAGGGCCTGTAAATAAAACAGCAATTTAACTTTTAAGTTAAATGACAATATTGACTTCGACGAGAATTTTTTTTTTAATTGAGTAAAAGTGTGCTCAACAAACATAATTAATCTTGGATTTAATTGAAAATTCAAAAAATGCTACGTTTAAAAAATACTTAACAATAAAATGTGGTAATCCTATCGCGATCTAGAACTAATATAATATTGGGTTCTATCACTTAATCGTAATAGCTTAGTCATTGTTGTTGTTCGCTTATTCTAAATAAAATTCGCTTAGCCAGAATAGTTGTCGAATGGAACTCATTCCATACACATTTGTTACATACATATTTCCAAAAAAGAAAAAAACAATGACAGAAATATTATTTAAATAAATAAAATAAAACCTTTGAGTTCTAGATTTATTATACCATATCTGCAAAAAATTTCCTAAGCTAAACTGAATTAAATAAGTTTATTATAAACCTTAACAATATTTCTCGGTTAAAATCTTCAAATCTACTTTGGCTCAGTGAAAGCCTGATATAGGTTGTAGATTCACTACCTACCAATCGCAAGACAACCTGATAAAATAAGTGTTAGTGTTCTTGAACCCCCATCTTTTAAAGATGGTAATCAATAGAAACTTGTACAATTCAAAGACTAGAAATTTTATTTACGGACACGTTTGAGAAATATTGATTTAAGAAATTCATATACAGAAAGAAGCCACTTAAAGTGTTACAAATAGTAAGGATTAACGATGAGCATACATCAAAATTGAAAATTGACAGGCTATCCTACTTATCACTATCTAATCTTAGAGTAATCTCTCTCCACACGGGAAGCTACGCAGATCTTAGATCAATCACTGAAAAATCATGAAGCTTATAGGCAATACATGAATTAGTTAATGAGATGGGTGGGACCCTGTAGTACCCCCAGCTATCAAAGAGTAAAAGTGCCCAGTTGCGCTGACTCGAAAAAAAGGATCAACATACATACATACATACATCAGTACTTCAGTTTATTCAACAAAAAAACGTATCGAACTCAATGAGATGCTATGTAGAATATTCGTACTTATAGTGAAATTGTTGAAAGTGTAACCCAATGTACTTAAACTGATCAACGTAGATTTGCAATCTATAGTATAACGATAAAGAAGAAGACACGGTATATGGTATAGTTAAGAGAAAGGATTAAAAATATAAAAAATTTTTATAAAATATTTATAAAATGAATATATAAAAATATTTTACATTTGTGATATAGTAAATAGGTTATGAGGTTTTTATGTACAGTCTAAAATAAGGATTTTTTGTTTTAAGTTAAGGATAAGTTACAAAATTTTTCCCATGATCATTTACTGAAAACTTATATTTTGAATATAAAAAAAGGTTGCTTCAGAGCCACTACATACTTTAACTGCCAAACAAAACAACGACTTCAACGTATGGATTGTTATATTCGTATTAAAATATACAAAACGACACATGGTTTCAGCATCCGCTCGTGGTCATTTGCAGAATTTAAAACAGGATATATCCTTTCATGTTGTATATTGTATATATACAACATGAACATTTTTTGAATTATATATTTTTAGAGAAAATACTTTCGTCAAAATTTTTAGTGATACGTAACTAATATAACATCATACTGTAACATCAGTTTGGCTATAAATAAATCTACGGGGTACATGACCAATGCCATTAACTTGTTAAGTAGTAAAATCTATATTAAAGCAAACACAATATTTCGCTTCCATATGCAGCAATGATATGTTAACACCATAACAGTCTATGTATGAATAAAAAAATTATATCCCATACTAAACGTTTTATCTTATCTAAACAATTATTATTTTTATATGCAAAAGCAAAGCGATCAATTCAACAATCAAATATTAAAGAGGAAACCTGTTAGATCTAGTTCTCTAGATTGTAAAAATATTACGAAGGTAATGGTAAGACTAGGTCAGGGTCAGTTCATGCAGCTTTAGGATTATATTAACATCAAAAGTTATAATATACATATGTATAACATTTTAATACAGCTATATACAGATGTTTAGTCAATACTACATGGCATGCGCAAAATTATGAAAATTATCAAAACCTCAACATATTTTTTGTTGGGAGATAAAACAGAAAGAAATTTTGTAAAATAGAAAAACTGATAAACTTTCTTGATAATATTTTAACTTAAAGGATGTCTAGAATGCGTTACATGGATTTTAAATATGGTTAACAGTAATAGATGTGCTATTATAGCAACAATATTATTTTTATTTAAAAGAAATTAAAAAATTCTTAATATTATAATTATTACTGAGTTAGTTTTCAAATAAAATGAATCAATTTCGTCAACAGCTGAATTAAATTACAAATAATTATTCAAAATTTATAAAATTTATAAAATTTATAACTATAAAATGCGCTCACTTCTTTTTTAATAATTTTTTATATTTATAAAATTAAATTTGAAATAGTTAATTCTCAGACAACTTGATATTTATTGACATTATTACATATACATGCAGGTATACATACATTACTATAAGAATAAAACCAATTACAGTAGCAAGAGTAACAGCATTATTTTTATTTTATAAATAATTTCGTAAATGAACAAGAAATTATTTATATTTATATAACCCTTCACAAAATAATTTCAATGTTAAAATATATATATTCATACGATTGTGGTAACTCCTAATATTCAACTCTCTCATCTATATATTCTTAATGCTAAGTTAGTCCGTGAGAAGCAGTCAAAATGAAAAAATACAAAAAAAATTTTAAACCCAAAAATTTTAACGAAAGATAAAAAAGGGCTATAAAATTATTAAAACACAAATATACATACATAATATAGATGTATGTATCTAGATTTGCGTAATAAATATCTAGTATTAACCGTGCTAATTGGCTTCAAAAACATTACAAAAGTTCTGTATAAACATTTTCAATGTTAATAAGTGCTAGCTAACAGCAAAAAAAACTTCATTGAAAGGCCGGTGAACCACACAGATTGTCTTTGGTAATATTTTCCACAATACAAAATAAATATTATCAAAATGTACTGTCTTCTTAGTTAAAAAGTACCAGCTAACAACACTTAATAATAAAAGAATAACGTCGCAACAGATTCAGTTAACAGCGTGTCAAAGTGCCAGCAAACAGCACTTAAAAAATTAAAATATATTTTTGTACAAAATTTTTGGAGAAGACTTTATGTGAGCACTTTAAAATCTAAAATGGGCTAGCTAACAGTAATAATAAAATGCAAAAGTGCAAGCATAAATTCACAAAAGTGCAAGAGTAACTTCACTAAAGTGCTAGTCAGCAGCACTGAGAAAGTGAAAAAAATATTTACTGAAGTCAATACCAACAGCATTCATACAACAAAATAATTTACAAAAAATTTAATATGCTTGCATTTTTCTAAGCTAAGTTATTCAGATAACTTTATAGCTTGGTAACTGGAGAATGAAACCATAACAACATATAACGTATTAGTTAAAGTTGCTTAGAATAGCTGATTTTACCACAATCTATTGTCAAATCGCAATGCTTATGAATATATAATCGTGTCCAAAATTTTTGAAGAAAACCTCTGTGTAAACATTTTCAATGTTAAAACAATCACAGTTAATTTATTTTCTACTGTTCCACAATTAAAAATTTTTAATAAAAAGTATAATAGCACGTTCATTTTTAAATAATATACAATTTAATATATACAAATATAATATTAATTATTTAGAAAAAATAAACAACTTAAATTGCATTATGTTTACAAAATGCCATCAAAAAAACAAAACCGAAAAGTTGAAAATAATTGAAAATACTGTAGCAATTAAACCGGGCTTGCATGCTCAAATAGTTTATTGACTGAGTTTATTAATAAATAAAAATGTATTGCAACAACTGACTGACTTACATTTCGTGTAACTCACACCAACTAAAATACATTAAATGGTCATAATTATTTCAGACAAGTCAAAAAAGAAAATTATATACAAAAAAAGTGACGCCAAGATACTGAAAATCATAAATTTAATTGCATAAAATTGTGCATTTATTTTTTTTTTTTGGTTTTTTGTTTGTATATTACATGAGTTATTTTTTCTTTTAAATTTTACTAACATAAATACAATTTAAACTATTAGTAAATATTTATTGTATAAATATAAATTCAATTCACAGTCATCAATTGAACGAAAAGCAACCGTTTTCATATTAAATAAACATGAAAATGGCAAGAAATGAAATTTCACTCATAAATAAATTGCACAAAAAGCACAAAAAGTTCAATTTGCAGCAGCAAGTGAAACCTAAATTCGCATAGATACATTTTTATATAAATAGAAAGACAATATTTCTGCTAATTGTAGATTTCAGAAAACAGCACAGACAAAGCTAATATCAGCATTGGCGGCTTACAAGAAATTGGCAACAGGCAAATAATGGCAGGCAACAAATAAGCCGCAAAACAGTGGTTAATAAGTTGACGAAATTAGACAAAATCGTTTGTAACGAAACAAGTATTTAATTACTATTAACTTGTCTAAAAGTTTACTTATAACAACAATACCATACACTGTATTATATTTGAACTGCGTGACAAGTTTGTCTCTAATTACCGATAAGACCAACTCTCGTATGGATGAGATGGATACTCACTACTCTATACTCTATTCACAGTACATCAACGCATTTATCATGCTTAAGTAGTTTGGATTGCAACATTCCGCAATTATTACAACTTTCCAATGATGGATTTGTGATAATTTCAAATGATTACAACAATACAGACAACAACAACAACAACAACAACATCATCATCATCATCATCATCATCATCAACAACAACGTTTGCATTAAGCAACAACATTTTTGCCTATTTTTATTGATGATTATTTTGATATTACGACAGCAATTGCCTCAATTGTTGTCAAGATATTAAATATCTTAACTATATTTAGTTAAGTTAAGTTTATATACATATACATATATATCTGTACGTAGATTGTTATGCCTACATATGCATTTTTCTCATTTGAATGATAATTATCAACTTACGTATATATCATGAATTTATATTGAATTTACTATAATTGAAGAATGCAAAAAATGATTGACCTGCACGATCGATGAAGCGATCATGGATTATTATCACTTATAAGGCTTCAATTATTTTCAATTCAGCTAAGTTCAATGCTCTCTTATGAATAAAAATAATATTATACAATATAAATTAACTTATTTTAGATAGTAACATGTGGAATTAATTACATGTTAATATCATCAAATTAAATATATATATATGTTATGTGATTACCAAATTTGAACGATCTTAGAAAGTCCTAAATATGTAGGCATTTAAATGAAATTAATCAAAATAAATCTCAATAACATAGCTCAATTTACTCAAATTCACTATAAACAGTTTTATTTTAATTAGAAATAAATTTTAGAAAGTCTAAATGTACAAAAACTTAAGGAATTACTAACTTTATAAACGGTTTATTTTTCGAGCCTAAAAGTTGCATTTCTTAAGAGAATTTATAGCTTTTTAATTATTAATATTTGTTATTTCAACCCACACCGCTTAAATTAATTACAAAGGCTCCTAAGTTTGTTAGTAGCAAAAACATCTATAAAAACCTAGATGTTCCTGTAATTCTGAAAAATAATTCTGTATATTTGAAAAATTAATACACTTTTTGTGGTTCTATTAAAGCAAACTGGAGATATTAAAAGAATGATATTACCAAATATTAAAAGACTGATATTACTATCTTCTAACAAGTCTCATTCTAAAATAGAATTTTAGAACTTCTATTCAGTCAATAAGAAATTAAATTATTATAAATTATATTACAGTATAGATGTAAATATATGTTTACCGGGCTTAATGGAGCACGTTAATTTACATAACTTCTTCATAATATATGCAATTATTTATATAGATAGATTGTAAATAAAATGTTACCAAAACCAATAGTGTATTCAATCAATAAAGTGTGGATTAAAGTAAGTTTAAGTCGTCTGGAACAATTGAATTGCAGTACTCATTCCATCGACAAATACTATGTAACAGTAATAACTTCAATTGACATTTGAATAACTTGAGTCTCGTTACTGGCCTACACAATAAATAAAATGGCAGATGAACTAACCAGGCAAGAAATAAATCCATTCTTAAGAGAGTATTGATCTTATAAAATATTGTTTAAGAATTTAAATAATATTTAAGGAAATTTATTTTTATTCCATATCTTAAACCAAAAGATATTGTTTGAAATTAATCAATTTCTCTTAGTTAGCTTAGAATACTATCTCCAGTAATAGTGCAGTAGATTTTATAGGTAG
>NC_051847.1:150982979-150995665 GCF_002237135.1 Teleopsis dalmanni
TAAAGTAAAATAACCAATTTAGATTTATATGTGCAGATAATAAAAATGAGATAGGAATTTCATGGAATCGACTATGTAGATATATGGTAAATTCCCCTATGTATCTCGTTTTCCAAATTTTATGCGATTACATATGTTAGTTTTACTAATATTAAGTAATATTTAATTATTAAATATAAGAACAGATAACCATTTCATTAATTGATTTGTGAAGATAGTAGAGATAAGCTGTTTAATGGAAATAACAACTAACAATTAAAAAATAAATTATATTTAAGAGATTGTCCAGAACAATTAAAATTTAAGAGTAATCAGATTCTATAGTAATTGATAAAAATTTTCTACTTTAATGAAAAATCAGCTATCAATACTTTTTATAAAAACAAATAATTGTTATTTATTGCATTATTGTTATAGACTATTTACTAAATTTTTTTTTATTTTAAACTTATGTTTATGGGGTAACTTTTTTAATCGTGATTTACTTTTAGTGCGATTTTCATATCCAATTGGTAAATCTGTATAACACTTGAGATTAATTTATAATACTCTAGACATTTTACCAGAGTAGCAAGATTACCCTGAAATTAACAGGGATTTTTTAAGACTTATGCACATGAAGTGTGATTTTATTTGACATACATATGTATGTATTTATGAAAAATATAAACGCAACTACAAAAATGCTAGATTATTTTAAAAACGTTCGATTGAACACCAAAAATTGACAGAGCGAGAGTTAATCTATATTGAATCAAGATGTACTAATTGAAAACACCATTATTCTTTACGGTATGAAAAAATTTTATTATAGATTTTCTTTATCATATTATGTTACTTAATTTTTTCAGTTATGTATTAACTAACATACTAACAATTTATAGTTTTCATGATGCAGTACATTAAATGACGATTAGAAAATAATAATTATTATAAGATCACTTATTTCATCTACTTGTATGCAATAGTTGTCATAAAATGGGTGCAATACTTCTATATGGCTTCCCTAGAACCGAAGAGATTAATTAAACGCTATTTATTTTATAATTGAAAGCAGACAATCTCGTAAATTTTTTTAAGAGTCGAAAGCAGTAAGTTTCTTCTAATTATCAACCATTAATATATTTATTTAAAAAAAAAAACTAGATAATAATTGAGAAAACTCTAAGTGCAATCTTTTTTTCGTTCCAATTTAAGTCCAACTAAGGCATATACTAAAACAATCGTATATATTTAGCCCAACTTACGATACCAGAAATCACACAATAGTCAAAGTAGTTGGTTTTTCTTAGTCGATCAACAAAGGTGCCAACAAAGGTATAATTTCTATCGATTACCATCACAAGAGAATAGAAGTAAGGTTGATATTGTGAATTATAGTGTCAAAGTAATGACGATTTGAAGAAAGAATGTTTTTCCAATAATTAATCCATTAATGCAAGAGTAAACATCTGCATATTTGGAATGAAGAATTTTAGAAATAACTTACTTAATCAACTATTTTCCTAAAATATGACTTCTAGTAACTTTTATCTATTTTTTAATCTAAAGATCTGTTTACTGAAAACAGACCTGACTCCCACGATAAAAGCAAGCGTTTAATAAAGGTTTTTTAAGTGTAATCGCCTATGGTGAAACTATTTTTTATTGAAAGATACATTTGACATAATTATTTTGAAAAACCGTAAAGTGAAGTTGCAGAATATAACAGGCACTGTACAGAAATATGAGCGATTTACACATGAGAAAGTTACTTTCGAAATATAAGCCTCGTTTGCTCACAGTTGACATACGTGTCGACGATTCAGAAAGCTATTTGAAGCTAAATTCCGAAGTAAATTGGTCAGTCCATGTTTCATCAATTGTTGCATAGAGACGCAAAAAATCATTGGTTACAATGGCGTAATTGCACCAACTACACTTCGAACTGCTTCCATCACATCCATCGTCGAAACGAACTACTATTTTGGATTTTCTACAAGAGAGGTATCCAAATGTTAGAGAAGCGCTGGAATAATTGTATTGGTCTCGAAGGAAAAAATTTTTTTTGCAATTCAGCTGATGTGTTATACATATATAGTATGTATATTACAAAACATATATTTCTTAAATACATTAATATTTGTGAAGCTATTGGCTCAACAATTATGTTACAAAGAATATTTAAATATATACTATGTTTATTTATATCTCTGTAATAAGCAGTATTTTTAGTTTAGTTCTTATTATCAAAACCTATCTGTAAGCACATGGTACTTAGCCCAGACTTTGCCGGCACGCGCATGAATAAT
Organism: Teleopsis dalmanni; assembly: GCF_002237135.1. Classification (NCBI taxonomy): domain Eukaryota; kingdom Metazoa; phylum Arthropoda; class Insecta; order Diptera; family Diopsidae; genus Teleopsis; species Teleopsis dalmanni. Next base: position 150,985,271 of record NC_051847.1, read on the forward strand.
TTTTTAAAGAAAATGTGAAGCGAAAAAAAAACAAGTTTCAACTTAATTTTTTCAGTTTCAACTGGTTTTATGGTATGCCACGATGGATGAGTAATCAACAAAAGATTTAACATAATTCTTCCATAAGTATGTGCGGAATAAATGGATCAAGTCATATAGAAACAATACCTGCGTAAAATAAAGTTATTATGACATGACTGGCTTCGTAACACACTGAATATATATAATCCAATTATTTATGCTAACATCGGTATAATTTTTTAATTTAAATTTTTAGGGTTCCATTGTCATAAATATCTTATATCAATATTATTTGAATTGAAAAATATACTTTATAACATATATTCATAACATAATATATTGAACTAATTAACTCAGAGATTTACTATAATATTCACCAAACTTAAGTTACTAACCACTTAAATTAATATTGCACATACATATAAACAAATCAGCATCGTTTTTGTTGTAAATTTGTTTGTACCTTTTGTACACAATTTTTGCATTTTAAATGCTGCTTTTTATTTTGTCATATTTCTTAAAATATGATACATGCTTAGCCTAAGAACTCATTTGATTGAAATTAAAAACTAATTTTTTGGTATTACTCCCACATTTATTAATAATATATAACAAATTAAAGTTATTAGAATAATTTCTTTTGGTTTATTAATAGATTTTTTAAAATTATAATTATTCCATAACTAACGAAGTTATTTGCCTCCTAAATAATTTTGTTTAATTTCTTCGGAACCCTAGGCCATTTGAAGGGAACTGGATCTGTTGAAATTGGCTTTCAAGTTGTTTATTTTTAATTACTGTTTATATTTTAAAGAATTAACACACCAAATTATTTCATTAATAATTAATGAAACTTTGTAAATAAATCTTCCTTCATTTTGTGCAAACTCATGAATAAGTCGATCAGTTCAATTAACTTTAACTGATTTATAAAATTAAAATTAGTTTGAGTTTAAATATTTGGTGTGTGTTTGAAATATATTACAATTTATAAATTAAAAAAACAGTAATTAGATTTTTGAAGAATGTGGAATGATGTATATGAACTTTAATAAAAACTCAAAGGGGTCTTACTTGTTTTATGAGAGAATGTACAGTGAATGCTCTTATGCTTATTGCTGATTTAATTATCTATTTATTTAATGAAAAAAGTTAGTAATATATATAATAGGTTTGGACTGACTATGTAAGCAAATGAGGGCATATTGTTACTGTTTAAATTAATTGAAAATAAGTGTATATAATAATTTATTTTATTTCATAACTATTTAAGTTAACCATTTATTAATTTTTAAGTATAGTATATTTTTAAAAAAATTTGATTGATTTAGAATATACTTTTTGATGAAAGAACGTAAAGATGTTAACCAAAACTAACTTCAATGACATTAAAATTAAGACATTAAGATTAATTTAACTTCATTAAAACAGTTAAACATGATTTTATTTTATCTTTATCTTTATGTATCTCTTTATTATATGATCGCAAATGCAACTCTACATGATGATTCTATATGAATAGTGACTCTATATGAATGGTGACTCTATATGAATGATGACTCTATATATTGGCTTAATAGATGAAAAAATAACGAATAATTAAATCCGTTAACGTAACGAGTATATTATTTATCATTAAAAAAAAAATTAAAAAAAAAAAAACATAAAAATGTCCCTTATTAAAGCAGATTAAAGATTTAATGTTCTTGAAGATCTCACTTAAGATTTATTATTTATCCTTAGTCAAAAAGATTTAAAAAAAATCAAAATAACGAACATTAAAGCAGATATCAATTTTAATGTTCGTAGAGATCCCACTTAAGATTTAATCATAAAAAAATTGACTTACGATGATATAAATATTAGGAAATCTTCGAAATGGGTTGTTTTTTTTTTGAACTAATAATAAAATAATATAATAAATAATAATCATATTCAATAGTATACATAAATATTCAATTAAATTATTCAGTTTTTATAGTAATAATTAAAATTATCTAATTTTCTGATAATTCTTAAGTTTTTAGCTTATAAACAAATTTTTATATTTAAATTTTTAAAAGAGCATCTGGTTGAATGGATACATATGGTTGGCTTAGAATACATTGTTTGTAATAAAAACTATTTAAATTAGCGAGGAAATTTTCAAATTTGCTTATAAACTAATATTTCTGAATATAATTTTTATTAAATTACTGTGAAGTAGGCAACTTTATTTACACAATTGTCTAAAAATTTCAAAAAAAGTCTTAAATTATTACTGTTCTTCTGAACGATTCTGAACATTTGGGATTGTTTACATTTAGAGAAAATAGAGAAGACATGAAATATTTTTGTTGTGTGCAAATATTGAACCAATTTTTACGTCAGTACAGCGAGACGTAAGGGGAAGTTGGAAAGATGCTGGTTTGCGCTATATTATGAATATAGGTTTATGGGTTATAAGTTCGCTGGATTTTTGTCTGAGTGCGCCAAAATTATTACTCAAATTTGTTTGATTTAATTTTTTCTTTTAATTAGGTAAAAAATTTGAAAATTTTCATGGTATTTAGTCATTTTTCTTATATTTATTAATCACACTATAATTTTTTGAAGAATTTGTTAATAGTTCTATTAAATTTTTATTCAAATAGTTTGTATTCACAATTATTTTATGTGATAATAATATTACATAAGATTATATAATAGAACATAACACGTATAATAAAATAGAACTGAAAAAAAATGGAATATAATAAAATATAACAGAGTGTTGAGAGAGGAAAGAGTTTCGATCGGAAAGTTTCACTGCGACCATAGGTGGTCTTTTGATATACCGAATTCTTTACCGAAGAAAATACAAAACTAATCTTTTAAATTAAGGCATAAAAGCGTTTTGTTGAGAAGTCCTAATATCTCTTTGTAGTCAACTTTAAAGTCAAACAGTGACAAAGAATGTTACTAGGTAACCTTTCAGTAATCTTCACTCTATTGTACTGTGAAGCAACTTTTTTAAGAGGCCGAAACATTTTTTAAATTTTTAATATATAATTATTTAGTTAATAATGTAGGAGTCATTGCGTCCTACTTATTTATTTACACAGTGAGTAAGAGACTTTTATTAAATATCCTTACTGATTTTATGGCGAAAATACGACAACTGTAATTTCATTTTCTTATAACAGTACCTTAAAATATTTTCATGACATTAGTAAGAGCAGCTTTTCTTATAGAGTTTTTAATATTTAATATTTTTGGAATATAAAAATAACATTAAAATGGAATAATTAATTGTTAAGCTCTATATAACTTTACATGTCAATCAGATATCAATTATTAGTATGCAGAATAAAATAGCAATTTTACAAATACTCAGTACGACAAACACTTTGGTTCCCCAAAAAAAGTTGTTGAAAGAGCTAAAATAATTAACAATTGTTTTGAATCCCAAAATTCAAACCCCCCTCCACACTTTGTTCATTTAATGTGGAACCACTACCCATCGATTTGCTTCGAATCATGATATAAAAACCATCAAAATATCTTCTCCTCTACCTAAGGAGGTTTATTTCTGAGATGTCAAATTTGTATATTAAATTTCACCCTCACACTACCCAATTGGAAAAAATATTTTGAGTTTATAAGAAATGATATTACAAGTAATATCAATAAAAAATGTGGTCTATATTCTATTAAAAAACTATTTATCGAATACCTTGAAAAGAGTAAATTAGTGCGATTAAATGATAAGGATTTCCTAAATGAAGAAAAAGAAACTGATTTTCCATAAAGATAATGCATACAGATTTCAGTCTTATGTTAAGTTTATTTACATGTCATTGTAGATTACAACCATGCTAGAAGATTGAATCTCTCATTCAATGATATCCGTTGCAGCTGACCGTTTCTTTAAGAATCTCGATGAACTTCAAGATCTCCAGTAAATAATATTCTAAGCTTCGCCAAAGGTTCCAAGTGGTTTTAAACCATAAGTCTTTCTATTACACGCTAACACAGGGGGCCAACAGAACTAAATGGATCCCCTTTGGATCATCGGTATAACCTAAGCTAAGAATTTAACACCTTTGGCAAATAGAGACCTAGCATGATGGCCTCGAAGTAGTGGGGACTTTTATTAAAAGAAGAATATATTGAGAAATTAAATCAAATAGTATTTGAAGTAACGTCTTTTTATAAGGCAAATTCAAAATCGTTTAACCCACCTGTTAATTAAAAGTGGGGCTAAATACATTTTTATTGGACCAGCGTTAAAAATATTTAGAATATTTTTTTTTAAATATTTACACTAGTTAATATTGACTTTTATTTATTCGAAAATAGAAGAAAATAAAATATATACGGGTAAATTTTTTTTGTAAACGTGTTGACGATAATTAAAGCGACGAACTGATAAGAATTGCGATAATGAATATAGTTCAAGTCATATGAATAAGATAAATTGTTTCTATCGCAACCAAATTCAATAAATATTTCATTTTAAAATAAATTTTAAACGCGTATGGAATGTTCATTTAAAAAAAATGTAATAGGCAAATAGAAATTTTATTTAATTTTAGAAATAAATTTATGCATCATCAATATTGAACGAATGGTTTGAAGATACAATTTTTTTTTGTTGAACAAATTCGTCATTAATTCCCTGCCCAGCACTTCAGTTGGTCGGCGACGTAATGTTGTGATTCTTCGGGCCATTGAGTCTGTCAACAACATATGCTATAGTCATCAGCTTATGTTGTAGTTTCTATTTATTCCTTTATTACCATTCTTTAAAAGTATTTAAGAAAAGCTTTGAAATTGTTGAATGATTTTGACAAATGATTTGAGCAATTCAGTTGAAGCGGACAACAATAAATAAAAAAAAATATAAGAAATTCAGCGCGCATGTATCATTTACCAGCATCTCGAACCACTCTTAGGCTTATTGCCTCTTTAGAGTGCCGCCAATATGAGCGCACAGATTATTATCATCCCGCATCCGAAAATCATTCGTTTATTGTTATTCTGTTGTGATTTAATTTGGTGATGATGATGTCATGAGTATAAATGTATCTGGTCTAATCAAAAGAAAGTTGAATACTTGTCTTGCATGTACGTATTCTTCATGTATTCGAAGAATAAATACTAAAATTAATAAAATTGCCATAATTTGAATTGCTTTAATTCTACTCTACACTATACAAAAGGTATGCATCGAAAGTAAATTTGAATTACAAAGTAAATAAGATTGACTATCTAAACTAGTAGCACATATAGTTGATATATTAACAAATTCGATTTAACATAACTATGTCAAATAACCTTGGTTTCACTACATATCACAAAAAAAAAAAAACTAGACATGTTATAGGAAGAACTAACGTGATTACAAAATACCATGACATACGTATACACAACATATATCTTGACTATACGTACAGACTAACCTCATATATAACATATCAAATCCGTGGGCGTAACAAGGGAAGATCTTATAATAAGGATCTTAGAAATATTCCCGACCCAATATTCAATATTTCATGAAATGTGAGCCAATGGGGTAATGATACCTACTCAACTCATTCCCTCTTAATGAAAATAATGACAAAGGAATAAAAATTCGATAAAAATTACACATTAAGGCAAACAACATTTGCGAAAACCCAATGTCATAAAGCTTATATGTACGTTTAAGTAAGACAATGAATATCAGGGTTCTTAATTAACCGTTAGGATCAACCTAAGCATCTAAAATTCCAGATAACTGCAAAAGTGATAGGGTCTTTGTCTCCGAGCCACTTGTCTTCGCAGACAAAAAACTGCAGTTTACCAACAACTTGAGCTACATAAGCAATAATTTTTATAGTGTATTTTAATTGAATCAGGATTGGGCTGAGAATCGATATGCTTATCATAACGCTAAATAAACTGGGTTTTAAGCCGAAAAAAAAGTTTAGGCCAGGGCTGTCCAGACCAGATACAATTGCGGACTAATACAAATCACAGTATAGATTGGGCGGCAGCATATATAAATACAAAGATTCATTGTTTTTTTGAAGAAAAAAAATACGGCGGTAATGTTAAATCTAGTTTTATTAATTTTTCATTTATTTATCTTTAACAAGTCCATCAACATCAACATTATTGATATTATTAGTTTAAATAATAGAAAGGTTAAGAAAGTAAGTGAGATCTCTCTAGTATTAAAGTATATTAAAACTGTTTACTGGATGGTGCACACTAACGATAGCTTGTAGCATTCTAAAATAAAACTTTGCAATATAGACGTAAAGTCTACATGGCGTATAAGGAGTAGTAGTCCTTCGATTTTTTCCTAATATCATTAAGCTAATAATTAAACTATTAGATACTTAAATTGTATCTTCTTTGCAGTTGTACTTGAAATGCATCTATTTTACATTATACATTCTCCAAATTGAAGTATTCGGATTAAAAATGTAATGAAAATACCACTTAAACTTGATTAGAATAAAATATTATATATCTTAATATATATATTAATAATAATTTAAAAGAAGAATAAAAAATAAAAAAAACAAATCTGTAGATTTTTGCTATATATAATTATAATGGATTGAAAATCGGTTTTTTTATTCTATTTGCTATGTAGATAAGTATTATATATTAATATTAAATATATTACTGATGTTAATTAATAATAATAATTAATACATTTTATTTAAACCTAATTTAAAATTTGAGTTTATAAGGTATTTTTGAGCTAGTATAGCCCAAAATTTTGTATCTGTTATAGTTTTAAACATAAATATTTTAAAAAAGTTGCTTCATTTATACACATTTTGAAAAGAATTGTGTACGTGATTTGTAAGTGAAGGACGTAGAAACTATGCAAAAAATTTACATAAAAATTTTGACATGAAATATAAAAAAAATTTTAAACAAAAAATAAAAAATTTTTAAAAATTTTGAAAAGAAATTTTAAATTAAAATATAAAATTTAAAATCTAAGGAAAGTGTAAATGTTACACGCAAATATCTGTAAGATTTTATAAGATATATTCCCACAGATCTTATATTGCTTAAATCAGCGTCCCCTAAAAGAACACTTAAATACTCAAAAGAAAGATTTTAGGAATTATAATTAATATCTGAAAATATTAAAAATTTAAACACAATCCAAAAACATAAACAAATTATAATGTAGCACTACCATATATTGCTATATACAATACTACAAATAATAATATTTATTGAGTTACTTAAAAGTTAAGTAACTTTATTTATATTCAATACATATAACTATATATATTTAATTATGAGTAATATTCAAAAACAAGAAATGCAATTAATAGAGGCTTAAAATAACTAATTACATGTATAGATAATTATAATAATTATAACATAAAAACATAGAAAGTTTTTATTAAAGAAAATAGTACCCATTGACCAGTTTCAAAAGCACTTTATACCAAAAGCGGTTGGGTTTACGTCAGGAAATAACCCATAAACATGAATAAACCATTACTTATTACTCTCATGCGGGTCAAACACAATTTTCTAAATAATTTGCAGTTTTCTATAAACATTTAAACTTTTGTATTTTTAGAAAATATTATTAATACTTAAGAAAAAAAGAAATAACACAAACTGAAGCTCTACTTTGCGACAATATGTAAAATTGTAATATAGGTTCAGTAAATGCATTTTTTAATAAATAAAGAAAGATTTAAAAATTTTGAGATTTGAGAAATTTTTATTAATTGTTAAAAATTTTTAATATATTGTTATAAACGGTGAAGCTATCTTTATAAGTATTCGTCGGTTGAAGAACCTACTTTTTTTTTAAAAAAGATAAAATGCTATCAAAATAACAGCTATGTCAAATATCAATATGATGTGCTTAATTCATTGCAATTTATCAGCAATTTGTCAATCTAGAAAATGATTAAAAAATAACATTTTAATAAGTTGGATATGAAGTGAGAATCGTCGAAAATTCGCGTACATACAAGCCCATATATTATGATAAGATGATGGGATTGTTAACAAGACGACGATTGTCTTTAAAAACACTTTCTGAAAACGAAAAAATAAATGGAGGAAATAATGTAAGAAGGCTTAAAAACAAATTTAAACATTTTTTAGTTTGTTTGCCCAATAAGTATAAATATATAAAATAATAAATAAATAAAATAAAAATAAAATATAATAAAATAAAATAAAATAAAATAGAAATAAAAATAAAATAAAAATAAAATAGAAATAAAATAAAAATAAAAATAAAATTAAAAAAAAATAAAAATAAAATAAAAATAAAAATAAAAATAAAATAAAATAAAAATAAAATGAAAGTAAAATAAAAATAAAATAAAAGTAAAATAAAAATAAAATAAATATAAAATAAAATATAAAAATAAAAAAATAATAAAGAAAAAATAAAATAAATAAAAAATAAATATTTATAATGCAAAAAAGTTTCAAGAGTCGTTGGATACCTCCTGCCATAAAAATCGCGAAAATTAGAGGTATCAGGTTAGAGGTATCCTATCAAAACTAAATAACTACATTTGTGAATTTTCTTTGGAATATTAAGAGATTTAAGAAGCTCCATCCAGATATTTCCTAAATATAATTTTTCATACCAATTTCAACTTAAGTATGACTAAATCTCTCTGCATAACATTTATATTGATGAAATATGTTTCTTTAATGAATGTGTACATATTTATCGAATTAATAAATCTATTGTATATACATATATAGATTAGAATTGATTCGAAGAAACAGTACTCTGATTAATGCGGAACCAAATCACTTATCGGGCTTGTCATCTTTTATTGACAATTGACAAATATTTATTCACACTTATTACTAATATAAAATGTTTAGCAGTTGACAATAGTTACGGTAAATATTCGCAATTAATAAAAAAAAATGAAAAAATATAATGTACTTACTCTGTTGCATCGTTTGCGATTTGTCCACAGATTCTTATCTTATCACCTGCCTCAATTGGTTTCGGTAAAATTACCTTAAATATATCACCCATTATGTTTCAAAAATAAATTTATATGTGAAATAATGTAACACTAATTATAGAATTCGAATATAATTATTATTAATATTATTTATTTGTATAATTTCAATTAAATATAAATTGCTTAAATATTTTTATTTATTCGATTTAGTTGCGATTTGTTTTGGATTTTTTGTTTTCCACCGTTGCTAAGACAGAACTATAAAATTTGGTATTAAATTAAAACGAAACGAAACGATTTTCCGAAACGACCCACTCCGCTTAAAATACAAACAGAAACTGATGATTTATAACAAAAAATTCCGGCTTTAAAGTGTTAGCAAAATAATTTATGTGGCTATAAATAACAACAATGTGTTCTTTCATTGCGTCACAGTGAAACAGACAGAAATGCCGTTTCTTTTCTTCTTAAGCTACTCGGAAGAATGTTACACGCACGTGAGGAGCTATTAAACAAAACAAAACAAATCAACCAAACACAAGGAATTCTAAGAAATAACTAAAAAGGAAAGTAAAATATACTTTAACATACGCGAGCAAAGCTCTCATTTTTGTTTTGTTGTGATTACAGTGTTCGTTGTGTGGAGAGTTTCACAGCTGCTAACGCTACCGGCAACGAACATACATTTTGTGAAAAGTGGTGAATATAAACATTTGAATCAAACAAGCTAAACTCAACTTATGTGTTGGTAACTTTTCAATAAAACCTCCTTTATAGCTTTACCAAAATATATTCACTACGTTTACGCGAGCCTTAAAAGTTGTTTTAAGGCTCTTAAAATCGATTTTAAGATCGCGTAGACACCCTAAATTGAATTTTGCTTAAAAGCACTTTTAGCTTACTAAATGTAGTTTAACATCACTTTTAGTAAGAAATGTCACTTTTAATCTTTGCGTAAACACCTTAAAAGCAGTTTAAAGTTTGAATTGTCAGCTGTTAACAGTAAATAGGTACAAATAATTTGAATTTTATTACAAATAACACTAACCAAATAACTAAAAATATGGAGAAAAAGGAAATGAAAAGAAAAAATTGGATGAAAGAGGAGGAAGAATGTTTAATTAAAATATTTGCCGAAAAACAAATAATTAAATTGTTAGACGGCAAAAAATATAGAAAAAGCCTAATTGCATCCCATAATCTAAATTAATTAAACTTGTTTATTTTTTATTCTCTATTTGAAAATCTTAACTTTACCGTAATGATAACTATATATTTAAAACATTTTAGTTTAGTTTAAATTAAGTTTATTATTTTCAATTATTTAAATTTGTCATTAAGCACAAATTGTTATACATATATTATATTATATATATTATATTGTTAGTTATAAAAAAAATTATAAATTAATTAATTTAAAATTGGTTTTTTCTACATT
>NC_051847.1:150995765-151007240 GCF_002237135.1 Teleopsis dalmanni
ATGTCACTCATACGTCACCATGTTCCGTTCAAAGTGATCAAATAAAATCGAATAATGTAAAAATTAATAAATTAAAGCATAGACTTCATAACTTATTTAGGAAAAAATTATTTATTTTACTATTTTTTTATTTTATTTTATACTTTGTAAAAACTTAATAACTGGATTTGAATTGTAATAATATTTTTTAAATTATTTATTTTGAGTTGATTTTTTCTTTTTTTAAAAACTAATGACTGGACTTGAATTATTAAAATTATAATTTTCATAATATATTTATGTGTTATAAATATAATTCAAATGTAGAAATAATATTCTCAGACCTAAAATAACCTTTTTTTTAATTAGTTACATATCAAAATGAAATGTAAAATGGTGATCTTGAATCAATTATCAAAATATAAACTTATTGTACATACTTATTGTTCCATATAGCTTCTTAAAATTGTAAAAAACTAAAAATATTGAGACCGAAAATTTATTTTTTGTAATAAATTATAGCTTATAGCTAAAATTTGTTTCTATTTTATTGCTTTTTTCGAAATATAATTTAATTAAAAATTTCAACAAACATTTTTAAGTACATGATTAACAAAATACATTGGTGCCCTTAAAAAATAATGTGCAATTTGTACTTGCAGTAAGGGTTCTATAGAGTGCCTAATACTCTTTTTTCTCCATCACTTAATAATCCATTGCTCTGTCTTTTTTTTGATTTTGAAAAGGTATTTGATTGTTATTAAAATTTCCTACAACTATTACAAAACAGCGACTTCAAGCTTATGCTACACAACTTCTAAATTTACAACTTTGTATTTCCAAATTGAGGATGTTACCAACTAACAAAAAACAAATTTAATTTAACACAAAAAAATCAAAACGCAATAAAAAAAACAATGAAAACTGGTTGCAAACAGAACCAAGCCTTAATTTGCACCTAGCCTAGCTCAAAGCTTAAAGTTCCTCACGCACATTTACACATACTTACATACATATTTACATATCTATTTTTGTAAGTTGAAACCCTAACGAATCGAGGTTAGGTTGTTTGTGGTGAGGCTCTGCCAATAGTTGTTGCCCAATATCAACAACAACAGAGCCACGTCTAAAAGTAGTTAGCTCGCTCCATTGTGTTGGTAGTAAATAGTTAAATAGTTAAAGTGGGAAGTAGTCTCTCATGTGTGGCAAGAAATTATAATGAAATTTATATACAATATACAATATTAATGAACAACATATGTTTCAACACACATATAATATAATCATATATTGTTGATCTATCTCGTCGTTATTCGCCCCCACTATAATAATAGACATGCTATCAGCCTAGTCGGCTTTAGTTTTAGCTAACAGTTTTGTTGTTTTTGCTTGTATCCATAAAATTTAAATCTAAATCTAAAATACTATAGCCTGTGGTATGGATACGAATAATCATATACATATGTACATACGTACACATGTGTACATTTATACACGTATATACATATATTAAAATGCCTGACTATATGACTTGATATTTACAAAGTAAATATCATTCTATGACAATGTGATTGCGACGTTTCTTTCGCAGCAGTAGTCATCGTCGCCGCAGTCGCTATTACTTTGCCTTTGCTGTTGTTGTTGTTGCTGTTGCTGTTGCTGCCGGTGAGAATGCGTTAGAGAACAGGTATCTCAGGTATTGTGCTTTTATCTGTGTCTGCAAATATACGTAACCAGCTCCACAAATGTGTTTCTATGACTTTTAAGGTTTTTCATAGACGCATATACATATATATATAAATACATAAATATATATATGTATATATTTTTTGCCTATACACTGCTGCGTTTTTATTCCTTTGCTTTTCGTTTTGCATTTTGTGCTGTTCTAAGTTCATTTTGCCGCGATCGTATCAGTTGCTTGTCCCCAAACGAAAAAAATATTCGCTTTGTTATTTTGCTTGTGTCATTGCTGTAGCCAAAGAGAAAATTCCTTTACACGTAGGCAGGTATAAAATGAACAGTGAACAGTGAACAATAAACAACAATAACAGTGAAGCTTTTTGTAATGGGAAAAATAGTTGTGAAAGCTTTATTATTAGTGGAATTAACTAATTCCTATGAACACGTACAAATGTTAAATATTCAGCTTGTACTCTGTGTCTTTTTTTGTTTTCATTTTGTTGATTTTTTCAATAATTTTCCTACCCAAAAAATTTCTCAATGTAATCAGGGCAACACTGGTTTACGTTGAAACCATGACAACATTTACAATAACAACAATTGCTACACAATTTTAAAATACTGATCGTGTTGGGGCTGCGGTGGTTTGCTAGCAAATTGGTTCTGTTGTTACTGATAAAGCAGGAGAAGCAGGCGAGAGGAAGTCATTGAACAAAAAAAATTAAGAAAAATATATGTATGTACATATTAAACAGACTAAAAAAACACGCAATAGGGCAAGGCAAACAGGCACGGAATTTACGACACGATTCAGTGACTGCGTATCACCATTTGAATGCTTGTTTGCATTAGTGTTAGTATTTATGGCAAATGTGCATATGTAATTTTTTATTTAAAGTTGTGTTTGTTAAGCGAAAAAGTTATGTCTCTCGGAAGAGGAGAAACAAAAATCTAAGTGCTATAATCAGGAGCGTATTTTACGCAGCTCAAATGTATATAAATATTATTTTAGTTATTTGTTAGATATATTAAAATTCAAGTAAATTAAAGTAAAACTAAAAAATATATTTTTTATATATATTATAAGAATTATTTCGTTTTTAAAACATCTTAATTATTTTTAAGACATTGAAAAAAATGCACTCAAAGGTGTGATTTACCACAAATATTTAACAACAAATATATATGTTTAAATATAATATGTTTATTTAATCTGTAAATTTTTTCAATATACATACATATGTATTCATATATTTATAATGTCGAACTATATTAAATTCCTTTTTTAACTTAATGTTAAAAATACTTTGAAAATGTTAGTAAAAAATCCTACAAAAACAAAGTTATTCATATGCTTACGTAATTGGTTTTTTTCTTAAATATGAAAAATTTCCTGCATAACAAGAAATTGTTATTATACCCTTATACATATTGTAATTCCACAAACAAACAAAAACGATATTTTTTAATTTGTGTAGGGAGGGACTCTATAACTTCAAGCAGTTTTAAGAAAGCTTTATATATTTTTCCTCATTTCTTAAGAGTACGTTTCTGCGCTCTTATGCACATCTATTGTTTTTGTATGAGATTACTCACAACATTGGAGACTTTGCTTAAAGCACATGTAAATAAATTTGTCTACACTCATTCTAGTGTTCAGCAACAAGTTTTTTTACACTTTTAATAAGTTCTGCTCAAACCGCTACACGATCATGCTTAACTGCTCTCGCAAGCATAAACACATGCATATAATTAAACAACATTGTGTGTACATATATTAGTCGTACGTATATATATATATGAATATATCATATGTATTTATTTGTAATGTTTAGGGGTAGCCCTGCCGTGTAATATAGCGTATGCTCTCTTTTAGTTTTACATCTTACATTTATTGTTTCTCTACTCATTTTCTCTTTTTCTCACACACACTTATTCGCTACTCCCTAGGATCAACGAGGAAGAATTCACAATGTTCGAAAAGTCATTCGTGCTCTGAAAACTGAAGTGAAAGGACGTGAACGCGTAAAAAAATAATTATTTCTGATATCATAAAAAAAAGCTTTAAGCTTTAAAAAGGTGAGGGACAAGCAAGAAGAAACTAATTTAGTGAGAAGAAATAATATTCCTTATATTACAAATGTTTTAAAAAGTACAAATTTTGTTTATACTTTAACTCGACGAAACTTAAGATAAAAAAAAAATTTGGTTCTTATAACTTAACTGAAGCAGTGTAACGGTTACTTCAACCGGATGTCCTACATTTTTTGCTAATGTTATTAGTACCACATCGTGTGATCGGGTTTAGTTTACGCCCATTAAAAAATATCAATTCGGTTTGTGTTCTAATTTATTTATCATTTACTAAAAGGAACTTTGATTTGTTCAGTTTTTTAACAATTATACCGCTAAATAATTTCCAACACATATTTATTGTTTTTTTATGAGTAATAAAAGAGAGTACCGCCATTCATTAATTACTAAAATATTCTATCTCTAATACCTTATTCACGTATTAATTTAAAAACAAGTGCATAAAGCGACAACAGAAATGACAGTGGAGCAAAGAGAAAATCAAAATCAAATAATTTCATAATATAATTTCATAATGACTACAATAAGAAAGGAGTAACTTCATAAAAAATTAATTATGTTATAATTAATTAAATTGACAAAAAAAAAATATATTGAATCGTGTTATAGATAAATAACGATAAAAATAAATATTAAAAATTGCCATGCTTAAGGAAGGAAAACAGTGCTGTTATTTTATTTTAATAATTCTATAAAATAACATTATTTTGTGTACTTTTTTTTTTGCTTGCGAAAAAGTTCACTAAAAAAAAAAGTTGTTGATAGGTGGAATTACTCAATTTTTAATTCGCGTTAGCTCCAATTAAAGCACTTCTTTTTTTAAAAAATATCATATAAAATTAAAAGGAAAATAAATGCTGAGTTTTACTAAAATGACTCCAATTGTAAAAAAAAAAGTTTTAATGTGTTAAAACCATCTGTTGCATTTCTATGAAATTAACATCAAATGCATATTCGATCAGAAATTCATTTTCGAAAAACAAACCACACATGTTTTCTTTAACTGAGCTTTAAATTATCGAAAATATTACACATAACAACAACAACAACAACTACTACTGAAAACAGATTACAAAAATGTTTAGCAATTAATTTTTTTTTAAAAATCTATTACCTTGTATCCTCATCTCCCACTTTAAATTTTTTGTCTTTTTGTTTTTTTTTTTGTATTTAAATGAAAACATGTTTGCCTTCAAAATTAGCTTTTCATTACTATTTGCTCCCTTTCTCGTACAGATTTTTTTAATGTTTCATTCCTTTGTACTCACGTTACGATTGCGTCCATATCTTATTGCCGCTGTTGTTGTTGTTGTTACTTGTCTATTTATGTTGTTGTTATTGTTGCTTTAGTGTAGTTGACTTTTGCCATTAATAATTTAATTTGTTGTAGTTTCTATTACACACGAGTATGTGTTCGCGATAGTGTATGTGCTATATATGTATGTATATGCAATATATATTTTTCTATTGCTTTTTCTTTTTTCGCTTTTCGAGCTTGTAGCTCCACACCCTTCAGCATTTTTGTTTTGCCTTGTTACTTTATACTATATATAATTGTTGAATCCAAATAAGGAATAAATTTTTTAACAAGAATTAATTTTTTAAAATTAATAAATATAATGCACAGTACTACACCAAATTATAATAACAATTAAATTAAATAGTTAGTTTTTAAAATTTTGCCTTTGCGAAGTGCTAGGAAAAAGTTTTTTTTTTGTTTTACCATTTTTTTAATAAGTTATAAACTTTAACAAATTTTGCTATTTATAAATCAGTACTCAATGAAAAACATAACAAAAACAGTTATAAACTAAACATTTTAAACGGCGCCCAACCCAAATTTATGCGTGCATGTGCAACAGGCGCATACATATTAAAAACCAATTAGAAACTAAACGCAGCGTTGGTATTTCTCTCTCAAAGAGATTCTTTTGTGTAACTATTCATATATGCTCTGTATTTAATGTGAAAATAAACAAAACGAAGTTACAGAAGAGCTAATAAAGTTTATCCTGCTCTAACGTAGCATCTAAAATGAATGTCAGCATAAGTAGATTCGTTATTCCTTAAAATCATTTATTTGACACAAGTCAAGTAAGCTGCCTGTTATATTTTGTTGTTATATTAATTATTTAACAAAAAGCAAATAACCGCAGATCATTATTTATTGTGATTTTCATATCAGATTATTTTATTTCGTTTTAAATGAATTTGAAGTTCAAAAGTAACAAGAAATAAACTGTTTATCCTTTTACAAATAAATTCCATAAAATGAATCCTAGCATAAACAGAGTTGTTATTAAGAGATTATTTGATTTATATAGTTTGTTGATTTTTTTTATATACATGCGTACATATATGTATAATGGACAATAAAATAACTAAAAATTAAAAAACTTTTTATATTTATTAAATAATCTAATTATCGTTTGTTGAAAAAAAATGTAAATTAACAATTATATATAATATATAATAATTTTTATGTTGTATAGTTTTTTTTTTTTTTTGTTGTGTAAAATGAATATCCGAAGCATCTACGTTTTTTTTTCTTTTCTTTTTTTTCATTTTAAACGAACCACACTAAGTTTAGTTGCTCTATTACAATCCTGTTAGCAAATTTCTTTAGTGGTATATCGTATTTTTTTTTATAACAAATATATTATTTTATAATGTGCATTATATTTTGTAAAGATGATAATAATAATAACAATACTTTTCATGCTTTTCTTTACAGAAAAACATTAATAAAATGTTTATATTGGTTTGAGCACTACATAACATAGTTTACATGTAAATATCACAAATTGCGAGAGAATAAAAAATTCTTTGAATTAGAATTTTTAAACAAATAAGTTTATTTCGTATTGAGTAGTGATATTATCACAAAAAAAGCTTCCAAATGAAGATGGCATCCCAAAGATTTTGCTTACGATGGAACAACCATCAAAGTAACTTACTTTCGGTGTTTGATCAACTTTTACATGCAGAAACATTTACGGATGTCACGCTGGCCGTTGACGGACAATATTTAAAAGCACACAAAGTGAGTACACGAAACTGAAAAAAAACATCTATTACCATTAAATATTTATTATATATATACATATATATTTTTATATACATTATTATTATATATATATTGTTATATATATTTTTAGTATATTTTTTTATATTTTTTAGTATATTTTTTTATATTTTTTAGTATATTTTTAGTATATTTTTAGTATATTTAGTATATTGTTATATATGTTTTTATTATATATATTTTATTATATATATTTATATATTTTTTATATATATTTTTTTGTATATATTTTTTATATAAATTTTTTTTATATATATTTTGTTATATATACACTTTTTTATACATTTTTTTTTTATATATATGTTTCTATATATATTTTTTTATATATATTTTTTTATATATATTTTTTTATATGTATTTTTTTATAAATATTTATTTTTTTTAGATGGTACTTTCTGCTTGTAGTCCCTATTTTAATAATCTCTTTGTTAATCATCCTGAAAAACATCCGATTGTCATACTTAAGGATGTTCCTTATTCCGATATGAAATCGTTACTTGATTTTATGTACCGCGGTGAGGTATCAGTTGATCAAGAACGTTTAACTGCATTTCTACGAGTTGCTGAAAGCTTACGGATTAAAGGTTTAACAGAAGTGAACGATGATAAACCTTCAGCGCCTGAACCAACACCTCCACCACAATTGCAACGTATACAACCATATTTAGTGCAACAGCAGCAACAACAACGTAATAAATCGCAAAGCAATTTCGTCAATAATAATAACAATAACAACAATGCGCCTCAAATGCAAACACAACAGTCTCTGTTAAGTTCTGCTCTTGCTTCGATGCCAAAGCGAAAACGTGGAAGACCGCGTAAACTATCTGGCAGCTC
The DNA here is from genome assembly GCF_002237135.1 of Teleopsis dalmanni. NCBI lineage: Eukaryota > Metazoa > Arthropoda > Insecta > Diptera > Diopsidae > Teleopsis > Teleopsis dalmanni. The sequence continues at coordinate 151,003,444 of NC_051847.1, forward strand.
GAATGGCACTGGCAATGATTACGATGAATTCGAACGTGAAGGCATGTTAAATGTAAGTTTGATTTTAAATTTGCCTTACAAAATCTATAATCTATAATCTGTATTGTATTTGGAATTAGGACTCTGATATGGGCGAAAGAAAATTGAATGAATCTTTCTCCGGTAATGATGATGGTTCAGATGATAATCAACGCGACTCCTTCGATAATGACAACGATATGGATGTAAGTTTATTTAGTGATTATTTTATAGCATTTTTCTTTTATTATTATTAATTATTTTAAAAGTTTCCTTTATTCAAGTTGAATTTATAATTTCGGTGATTATTGCACATTATTAAAAATATATTATATCATAATGAAGTTATTACTTGATAACAAAAATTTAAAAGTACTTTCGTTGCTTAAAAGTTTTTTGCAAATTTTAAGTATTCAGTTTTTGTAAATAGTTATTATCTTTTATACATATATGAAAATTTATTTATGTAGTTGTTTCGTATATAAGAATTGCCAAAGTGTTGGAAGTGCACTTGTGTTGTAACCTTTAGAGATAGCTTATGTAGTTTCTTTTAGGAGTATTAAACGGTTCCAAGAACGACCTGGTCTACCTCCCGGAGCTACTCGTTGAGTTCGACGATCAAGTACCGTTCAACACACCCAAAAAAGTGAACTTAAAACAATTTTAATTTCAATAAAATAATTGAATTTCGTTAGAACTACTTTACTCTAAAATTAGAATTTTAGTGCTTTAAATATAATTTTCAAATTTTTTATTTTAATTTTTAAACAAAAATACAAACTGTAAAAAAATATGAACTGTATTTTGTTCTTAAGACAAACATTACAAGTTAATTGTGATCATACATATAACTTACGAACTATTTATACATTGGTATAGTATTAACTATTGAACTTAAAGTAAAGGCCTTTAATGCAAACTTCCAACAAGGTAACTGAGTACACTGTATTCTTTGCTTCTAAATTCACTCTAAAAGTGTTTGTTAGAAACAAGCACTAAATATTTGATATATATGTATATATATATAAAAACTTAGACGTGCTCTATTGTACCTTAACTTGCAGTTATCAAATGATACATATAATTACCAGTATTCAAATCAAGTATAGTGTATATTGTACTCTAGTTATGGTATATTTTATGTAATTATGTAATTAAAATTTAAAATCAGTAATAACAAAATATGAACACAACTTACCACAGTAAATAACATGATGCCCTTAGAATCAGGGTTGTTTTAGTTTTAATATACCATATGTATTTATTTATGTATTTTTTTTCCGTAGGCATATCCTGACCAAGGTGCTTCTTCAATAGCATCAACATTTGTTCAATAATTTAATACTAATATACATATATATATATGATTAGAGTGACAGGTAATCAGAAAGCTTTTCGCCGACTTTTATTTTCCTCGCAAGAAACCCTAAGATATAAAAAGGACAATTAAATTTCCGATAATTTAATTTCCGATACAATTGAAATCAACCAGGGTCCAGTCGTAGAAGCTTAGCTACCTCAAGGGGATAAGTCTAAGTCCAGAGGTCGTTTCGACTTAAATTATTTGCAAGTCTCGTTAAGCTATGTTAACCGGGAAGTTACACATAACCTAAGTGTCTTCAATTGGTTATTGAATTTTTTTTTTTAAATAGTTGTAATTGTATAAATGAATCTGTTTAATTAGTTAATATAAGAGGACATATATAGATATCTATACTTATATAATGTTGCCACTTTACTTAAGTAGTAATAATAAGAGTTAAATATTATTTCAATTTATTTATTAAAATATATTTAATTTAAAATTTTTAGGATAACCGAGATAGTTCCACACAAGTAAAGAAACAAAAAATATCAAAGGAAATGATGAAAGCACAACAAAATGACGACAACAGCACCTCTGGTAAGTCTTATTTTTCCGATATTATATAAAATAAAAGACATTTAATATTATTTTAAAATAATTGCATTTAATAATTGTTATATATTGTTAACACTTTCATTAAAAAAAAAAAAAAAAGAAATCCCGATTTTTAGGAAAATTGATGAATGTATTGAAACAACTGTTTTTATTTATAATACATTTATTTAAACAAATCACCTGCAAGTTTTTTATATAGTAAATTGGGTGTTTTGAAAGTATCATTAATTAATTTAAATCATCATTACTCATTTATGTAAAAGCCCCAAAGTTAAACATAAATTGCACTACATAAACTAAACTAACAAAAACTCGAGAACGGTCGCCAAGCTAATATACTTTTTATATAGTTTTTCGATAAATCGTATAGCAAATGTATCGGAAAAGCTAAAAAGGGATTTTCGTAGAGAAAATTTGCCAGACGTAATAAGATAAATATAAGATAAGAGAAAAACGTTTGTTGATTTTGAAGTGAAAAGAAAGTGAAAAAATTTATAAATTTATAAATTTAAAAATTTAAAATGAAAGTTGTAAATTTCGCTCTTCGGAAAAAATTCGGGTTACAACGTGTGAATACTTTTTCCGTCGGCAGGTGAGTTCAACTTTTTTGTAAAAAAAAAAGTATGATGCCAAAAAATGCAAAATGCAATATGCAAAATTTATAAAACAAACGAAATAAAGTTGAAATGGTTTCATCAGATGAAATTTTGTACCTTTTCTTGATAAATCGGGTTAAGCTTAGGGATTTATGGCCGACGTGAAAAAAAGAATAACTTCATACAAAACCGTTAATTTGCAAAAATATAGCGTGAACTGAACAATTCAAAATGATATTTCAAATATATATATAATTGAACAAAAAGCAAAGTTATGATGCACTTATGAATTTTATCACTCATAATTTATATATTTTTCACATATTTCTCAAAATCGAAAAGTATTGCAATACTTCGATTTTACGATTTTACGATTTGTCAGAACTCTGAAAACTAACTCAACACATCAACAACAACGTTAAAGTTACAAACTGTAAACAAATAGCACAACTAAAAATTAAAAATTACAAAAAGAACAAAAAAAAATAATCACAAAAAAAAAAAAAAAGAAAACATAAAAATGGCTTCAAATCCCTATAGCTTTTCCGATTCGATAGAAAAATTTTAGTACTTTATATTTCATTTTTAAAAAAAAATTTTGTGTTTTTTGTTGCATTATACACACAGCATTTTCACTTATCATTATAATTAGTGATCACAATCGAAAGAAACATGTTAAATGTATTTTTTATTTTAGATGGACACGATAGTGATTGTGATGAGCAAATGGATTCATCTTATATGGAACCGCAACTCATGTTAGACGAATACGATGAACCTGTCGAGTTTAAGTTCGATCCAAATGCCAATTCAACTCAAGACAATGCAATGATGCAGGCTAACCTAACTGAACAGCAGCAACAACAAGTGCGGCAACAAGCCATCTTGTTGGCCACCCATCAAAAACAACGACAACATCTCGCTGAAGCGGCAGCGGCTGCTGCTGGTGGCATGAAAATGTCTGCTGTTATTGGCTCCGGTTCAATACCGGGTACTGTTACATTAATTAATCAAATGGTCAGTATTCCGAAATTGACACCAATTGGCAAAGTTTCAAAACCAAAAGTCAATAAACGCGCTAAAATAAAACAAAATGGCGTAAGTGGCAATGGACAAGGTATCGATACAAAAGTAAGTTAAAACCTCTGTTATGGAAAAGTTAAAAAATTTTTAAATATGTGGTATTTGCTATATGCTATACTTTCAAGATGTGTAGGATTGTATACTAACACTGTTTGAGCAATAAGACAAATATTCTTTAA
>NC_051847.1:151007340-151014850 GCF_002237135.1 Teleopsis dalmanni
TTGAGACTCTAATTAAAACTATTTTGTTAAGATAAAAATATTTTACTAAACTAATGCATATATTAGATAATATACTAATTCTTTAAAAGCAGATTTACAATTAATTTATATTTTTTAACTAAAAGTAAAATATTTTCTTTCATGAACATATAAATATTTTACAATTATAGCCAAATAATGATCACACAATCAAGAAAAAATAAAAATAAATTTTAACTAATAAAAAAATATTTATATAAATATTATATATATATATGGTTAAAATAATTTTTATTATGTACTAACTAAAATTATAATAATAATAAGAGAATATACATGAAAACGGAATATGTTCGATCATTTAAATTTTATGAGGTTAATAAATAACGAATTAGAAATATAAAAATTTTATTCATTTTGTAGACTAGCGCTTATAAGTAATTAATAATGAATCTATCTATCTATCTTTCTTATGCACTTATGCAGTCAAATGGGTAAATACGTGTTTTTTTTTGTTGAAACCTTGTCTTTCATTTAAAGTTGTATCAGATGTTTTGGTCTCTCATTCAAGTGTTTATTTGGATTTTTTTCTATTCATCTAAAACAGTTAACTGGTATTTTTTGGTATTGGCGCAAAGTTAGTTACGAATACTTCCATTGTTAGTTTGTCCCAAGAGAAGGCATTGACATATGCAAGGTTGTTTGAATATGTTTTGTTAATGAAGTTTTAATTTTGTACTAGGTCAAATATGAATTGAAGAATCTTCATTTAAGCAAGGCAAATAAAAAATAATTAATAGAAAAATGGACAAAAAAGTGCTTTAAGGAAGATTTAACTTCCCATACATAAAAGACAAAATATTCTTGCTTTAACTGTTATAAATTTTCATATCATGCTCTTTACTTTGCAAAAAGATTTTAAAATTCAACGTTTAGACTTCATATTTCCATTAAAAATGATAATAAACAAACAATTTCCTACTATACAGTAAATATAAATTTGCCATATATCTAATTTTATGAACTTGAAACTTAAACACAAATAAGATACACATTCCAGGAGACATAAGTTCAGTATCAAGTTCAATTTCCAATTAAAAACACGTCACATATACAAAAATTTCAATACAAAAATTACCTTATATGGTATACTACAGGGTTAGGCGATTGAAATGTTACTTATTCAAGCTACCATATCCTTTTTGTGTCAAATTACTTTTTATTGATTTGAATTATAAAAATTTGTGCAAATAATCAAAGTTTTAGAATTCATTCATTCTAGGTCAAAGTGGCCACCTCCTGCCTTGACTATGGCCTCTTAACGGTTAAAAAATGAGTTGCATGCTACACGAATGTGATATTCCGGTATTTTGGCCCATTCCTGATTTTTAATCCTCACCTAGCTTTCCAAAATGGTCCAGATGAAATTATCCATCGCATTTGCATTTGACGAATTCGAAAGCCATTGTGTGGAGGAAATGAAGTATGGAACATAATTATTTAACTATCCTTGGTTCACACGAGCTTTATAAATGTTTGCGTGTCTACGGCTCTAAAACAACTTCCAAAACATTTTCCCGATAATAAGTACCAGTGACTTTGATAGCACTCTCGATGAAAACGATTGAACAGCGTTCATTGGCGATCACAGCTGCCCATACCATTACTTGAGATGAAAAAATATTTCGGGTGGCTATTCGTAATCACAAATTTTCGGCAGTGGGTTCAATTAAATAGACATGATCATTTTGAGAGTTTATGCACTGCTCAATTGGGAAATTTGTCTCATCAGAGAACACAATCTTTCGAAATTCAACACGTTCGTGCAATCGTAATGAACGTTACTCCTTTGCTCTTTCGAGTCTAACTTTTTGTTGCTTTGGTGTAAGATCTTATACGATTTGGAACTTGTAAGACTTTACCTTGAGCCCATTTTGGAATATGCGTCGGATGTTTCGCTGGGATATTTTCAGTTCTTTGGCCACTAAGACGTGGATTTCGTTTAAATCGATCCTCCATTTTCCGAACCATTTTAGGTGATGTTGCTGTTTTTTTTTTTAATCCACCGCCATAGCGTTTGGTGACGCTGCCTGTACTATTGTAACGATTTATGGTAACATACGATACACAAACATTTTATTTACTTTGAGGTTTTTGAGCTCACGGACAACAGCAGTTTGTGATTTTTCAGCCAAATTTAACGCAATCACACTATTACGTTTGAATTCCATTTCGAATAACTTCTGTTCTATAAAATTTAGACGCAAATGCTTATGGTACTTATAGACAATATGAACAGTTGTCATTCGTACGAATTTCACGTAGTTGGCAATATCAGGTCACAGATATACTTGTGTGTAGTTGGTAACACTTCACTCGCCTAATCCTGTATATAGAAGTTTTACAGAACCGTACCGTTCTCTGAGGGCCAATCTTTTTCAACCCATACTCCACATTGAAAACTTCAGTTGGTACAGTTGGTAATATTGCATTTTTAATCATCAATTATTCAATTTTAAGAACTCACAGTATTAATAGAAATAAACAACTCTTCTCATCAATATCTTGTTAGTCTCCTAAATATGCTGGTTCCGAAGGGTCATTATTTCACATTTATATTAAAAGTATTTTATTTCATACACATATCAATAATAATTTAACTATATATAAATAGAACCAATTTGTTATTTTATTACTGTGTTTGTTTTACGTTGAATATACTATGGACAATGATAAATCTGACAAAAGTGAATCAAATTCTTTTTTGCTTCCTGACAGCTGGCGATGTATTTAAGGAAACATTTAGTTTAATAATATAGCTTATTAACCGTTAGTGATATGGTAGCAAACATACTTTAAGACAAATGTGTGAAGTATGTCTCAATGAACATCTCAATGAAATTGGTAGATTTATTTCTATATTAGAAGATGCAAACTGCAATCACTATAAAGTCGACTTTATTATTGCTATAATTTAATAGATATAGTTGTGTAGTACTTTGTTAGGCAATAATATAAGTAGTTCTTTAGATCATAACATGAAATCCGTTAGTTATGGTGCTGTTCGTTAAGTTGATATAATAATGAAACTAGTCCCAAATAAAACCTATATATATACTATATTAATTATATAGTAAATTATATATAGTATATCAAAAAATAGTAAAATATTATATAGCGAATATATTTCTACTTGATTTAATATTACAATGTAATAATTTCAAAGATTTAAAAAAAATTTAATATGAATACATTTTATGTATTCCTAATATTATGAGCGTATTTTTAGAATAACAGTACTCTTTCAAGCTTTAATATAGTATTTTCAACATGGAGCTTGGTCCTAAAGCTGGTGTTAAATATTTTTATGAAATAATAAAATATAAATAATATTACAAAAATACACACCAAGAGAGTTGCCACGAGAAAAAGTATAATAGAATAAAAAGTAAACAAATATAAAAACAAAGAAAATAAAAACGGAGAAGAAATTTATAGACGAAAGAGTGCCAAAGTATATAGAGTGTAACCAAGCGGGAGATACATTAAACCCTACTACCAATCATATGTGATGTTAACTTGGTTAAAAAGCACTCAATTATATACATTGACTAAAAACTTTTACGGAGAGTAAAAGCTTGAGAGCGGGTACTCAGTACTAACACAAAACTCAGTCAAGCAAATCATACAGCTTCAAAGTTAAAAAAAAAATATACTTAAAACAACAACAATAAAACCAATAACAATGCAATAACCCAAACAATCTTAACAAAAAACTTATGGTATGTGTATCTAATGGTGTGACTATATTTATCATCTATTTGGCGTGCTTCTGTAGTTGTGCGGTTTGGTGCTCTAAGCGAGGAAACCATCAAGGAAAACCCCATTCGATTTTGTGAGTTCCATTCAATTTCATTAGTACTTGCGGTGCTGCTGTTACTGCTGTTATGGTAAATAAGTTTATGTTGGTCGTTGGTAAATATCAGGTTGGTATTTCGAAATGTCTAAAAAGCTCAACAATGTAGCGGTCATAAAATGTGCACTTTGTTGCTTCAGTCGTAGTTTTTTGTTACTAGTTTTTTTTATTTATTCACATTTTGTTTCGCTGTTAGCGATGCACTTTGGTTTGGAATTTTAGTTGAAGAAAATATTGAAGAAGGAATGCTCGCCTTGCCAACTTGCTTGCTTGCTTGGCAGTACAAACCCTAAAATGTTGGTGCGGTTGTTGCATTTGTTTTAAGACGATTGCTTGAATTTAGGTCAAGATAGTTAAGTGGATTTTTTTTAAATGTTTTTGTTGATAGAGTTGGAAAACTTTAAATTGACTAGAAAATTTTGTAAGCTATAAATTATAGGTTACAAATTTTTTTTTTGGATTTTGTTTCTCTAGAATTATTTGTGTGAGTACGTTGTTGAGGAATTGCGTTTGCTGTAGTCGCTTACATATAGTGGTGACTTAGTATCTAGGCCGTCACAAATGGTAGATTTAGTTTTTTAACATGTGCAAGTTCTGTTAGGCGACTAAACTAAACTTCCGTTTCCTTTCAAAATCATCTTCTGATCTAACATAATAATCAATGTACCTTAAATTTAATTTTATAATAAAAATTGAATTCCCAGCATAAAGGGTATTTAGAAAAAAGGTATTTACTTTGAACTTTTTTCTCCATAAATAAATCGTCAGAAAGGCATTTGATTCGATACCCGTTGGTTGAAAGCGAGGTAGAAAACGCCCTTATTGTTGGTGGAAGAACCAGGTGGCCAATGATATAAAGATACTTAATATTACCAACAGGCGACAACAAACAAGTTATCGGTCTGGTAGGAGGAGGCTACCGAAAGCAGCCAAGGCCGACTCACGTCTATAATCGCCTACTAGGTAAGTAAGTAAGTGTGTTCTATAGCTTTTGGTCCATTATGTTTACCAAAAATTGAAACTTAGCACAAATAGATTAATTACTTTTATATGGTATTATATTTAGAAATTTCGTGTACACTTTGCTACTTTATATCTTCTCCAGCTGATTTGCCAAAACAATAATAAACACAAATATCAATTAAGGTAGGAATCTGATATAAATTATATGATATAAATTATTTAATTATATATATTAAATAATATATAGTGCCGATTTGTTCACTGCATATGAGCATATCGTTATATATTACGAAATTTAACATATAATATAATATTATACCTACATATATAGCAGTTCTTATTACTTTCAATCAGATATTAGATAACGTAAAAGTAAGCATCTAAACTTTAAGAATGCATTGGTTCAGTAATCAACTCGCTTCAAATATGTACATTAAAATAAACACAAGTCAAAATATCAGCTAACAGTACTAAAGAAAAGAAAAAAAAGAAAAGAAAAAAAAGAAAAGAAAAAAAAAGAAAAGAAAAAAAAGAAAAGAAAAAAAATAAATGAAAAAATAAAAATAAAAAAATAAAAAAAAACGCTGTACAAGCAGATTTAAAGCGGCATTCGATTATCGGCTATCTCGATAACTAATCGTTTTAATACTCTATATCGTTCATTTTTCACACTTAAATGACATTATCTAGCAATAATTAATTTATTTATTTTTTTCAATAATTTTCAAAAATAATGATATAGGCTCTATTGGTAACCTATAGAACCAAAAGAAACTTTTTTAATTTAATGAATAAATTAAATGTACTTATTCTTTAAATGCTTAAAAACAAATTGTCCGTAATGAAAAAATAATTGAAGACAATACTTGTATCTTTATTACATTGAGGATATCTTATGTGTCATTATAGTCAAAATTAATTTTTTCTTTTAACCATCAGCATTAAACATAAGAACAGTATCAAGATAAGTGAAATATGAAGAAGGTAGATAGTACACAGTAAACTTGTTACCCATTAGAAAATCCAGTTAATCCAATGCATTGTCTTACGAGCAAAGGTCAGACTGTCTTTTGCTGGTGCGATCCTGACCCAGGCTAAGCCGAGTAATCCAAAAATTCTATTAGAGGTCTCGTCATTCTTCAGGCAGAGAAGGAGTTATGTCCTATCGCAAAGAGTTATCTAATCAAGATGCTAAAACAGGTTGTGTATCCTGCCAGACAAATCACCAACAGTTTCAGATCTGTCCTACTGAAAAAGGGTTCCAATTTGATTCAAATAAACAAACCACTTCTTTCACTTAAAATTTGCCTGGTCTGCTACTATAGTAAAAATGCTTTTCAATATATGTACAGTTATTAATAAGAATTTTAGTTTTGTATCAACTAATTCTCTGATAACAATCTGATTCACAGAATTGTATGTCTGAACAGGCTCTTGCGAGGTGGTCTATAATCTTATGTTATATATTATGTTATATATCTATAACATAATATTGAAATTTTTTAATATTCCTAAAACCAAAAGTTATTATTGATATTTCGATTAATCACTCTGAATATGTCGAATGTCTATACTTTGTATGCAATATAAACTAGTAGCATATATTGTCTATATTATTAATTTAATATACACTATTTTCATATGCATGGTTTCATGTTAGATAAAATTATACTAATTGTTGCTGAAGTTTTTTTGTATAGAACAATTAAATACAATATGGGTATTTTATAGAAACCATCTGTCTGTAGATATGCAGACATGCCCCTGTCGGTTAGCAAACCATTATAGAAGGTTTATTCTTTCTACAACTATACTATATAAACCATGTAAACCAGTCTAATTCACTCGCAGAATATATTCTTAAAGAATATATTGAATTTTTTAGGGTAATGCAATGACTATACAATTACTATAGAAAATGAAATCGATAGAATTTTTATCTTGTATTACATTTATTATTGGAGTAAGTGTTTGGTAAGACAATAAAAAATAGAAAAACATTAATCAGTATTATTAGATAAATTCAAAGAATAGTTTTGATAGAATATAAAATCCAATGCCATTTTTATGATAGGTGTGGGTTTAACAATAGTATAAAATGGATATATTCTTCTCACCACTTCCATTTCCAATAAGATGAAAAGTTCGAAGCTTTTGCAACTGATACTGCACTCAATGGAACCGATTATAGCAATTTTTTTTTGTAATTTATCCAATTTTACGTGGAGCTAAACTTTTTCAATTCTCAGTCTATAGTTTAAACTCTATAAAGTGTTGTAAGCAAAGAAGAGGTGTAAACACAAGTAGCAAACAGTCCTCATCATCAGTGGTTGTGGTTGATTTTTCTATTATCATTGCTATTTCTTTATATACTTCGTCAGCTTTATAAAGTATTTTGTCATTAATATCGAAGTTGGTGTTTGGTGTTTGGCGTTTGGTATTTCTCTTTGTTAATGTATTGGTATGTGTGTCTAAGTTTTTAGTAAAGGCACTCTTATAACGGGATTTGAAGAAGTCGCTTACTGAGCATGAGATATTTTTATGCTGACTGACTACCAAGAAGCACTGCGCTAAATAAAACTACCGACTTTAGAATAATAGCATTAAGTAAGGAGAGAAAAAAAAAGAAAATTAAAAAAGTATGAAGAATAC
>NC_051847.1:151014950-151023416 GCF_002237135.1 Teleopsis dalmanni
GGGTTCAGAAAAACACTGTGCTGTGCACAAAAATGCAAAACACCACGCACAAATGTTGTGCGATTCTAAAATTTCACACCACAAATGTGGTGTGCGAAAATTTTTGTGCACATCTTAAGTGCACATCTTGTGTGCACAAACGAAACGCACATTTCACACGAGTGTGGTGGAGTGAAATAAAACTCGCACACGCATTCGTTGTTTGTGCCGAAGTTATTTCGCACAGCACATTGTGTGTGCGGCAGCCAACTTGCCCTCGCACACAACGTGTGCAGAAAAGAATACGAGAAGCACATTTTGTGTGCAGGCTCGAAAATAAAAATGCACCCAAATGTGCGGAGACGAAATGTCTACTGCACGTTTGTGTGAAATGATGATTTAAAAGCGCACAATATTATGACAAATATCGCAGCAAAATAGTACGGAAAACTGATTTGTATTAATTTTGGTCTTAATGCGAAATATTTTATTGAAGAAATAATTTTGTATTTATATTTTAATTTTGAATTTATTATTAGATTTACATTTATTGCTTATATTGCTTATTTTTTTAAGGTTTATTAATTTAAAATATGGGAATAAAGTTAATTTCACAATGTACTTGAAAACTTTGTTATATTCAATAGGTACATGAATTTAATAGAGAAAGAGTATTTGTTTCGAAATGTTATAAGTAAAGAGGATCGGTTCTACGGATCGTACTTTGAAAAAATTAAATATATCAATTTCGGACTACTTCATAAAATTTTATTTAATAGTAAGTTGTACACTAAGATTCGTTAGTAAGGTTATAAAAAGCAAATTAAATATTTTTTACAACAACATGAATTAATTTTGTTATTAGATTTCAATTAATTTTTTATCTTTAATTACAGCTTAAATTTAACAAAGTTATTGAAATAATTTTATAATTTAATATCTTAATTTCTTATTATAAAATATATAATTTTTATTACAACTTTTTTTGAAATAAATTTTCATTTAATCTTATTAATAACATTGCTGAAATATTTTTTTCACTTAAATTATATCTCTGCTTACTTATCACAGTAGAAAGGGCGCTAAAATCCTGCTACCTGTTCAAGAAAATATTTTCTTAATCTTTCGCGTTTTTTAATGAATGTTAGATACTCTACCTATATGAATACATATTTCTGGAGAAGAAAAATATCTATTTGTGGCCCTCCCGTATTATCTTTTTTAAACTGTTGCAAAATTTATTAAACAAATACACCAATACCAATACCTGCTACCTGTTCAAAAAAAATATTTTCCTAATCTTTCATATTTTTTGGGCATAAAAAAATCTTCCTAAAATATGTTTTTATTTTTTTTAAACTGGTGCAAAACTTTCCAAACAAATACTTTAAGTTCACTTACTATATTTGCATTTAAAAATGCACAAAAGTTGGGAAGTAATATACAAAAAACTAATATTTTAAGTTAAAATACAAATAAGGTTAAGACAGTTATAATTTTTAGTTTACATTAATTAACAAAAATAATTATTTTAAATATTTGTTAATTTATGCAATTTTTAACATAAATTACGATCCCAACGAACGCAAATATCAATTTTTTCAAAATTTGCAACAAAATAATATTTTCTATTTCAAACAAAATTGTGAAGTTCCTGTAATTTTTTCCACCCTTGGGTGCAAGCGCAAAATCGCACATTTGTGCACGTTTGTGCACGTTTGTGCATCGCACATTTGTGCACATTTGTGCACGTTTGTGCAGTCGCACATTTGTGCACATTTGTGCAAACGTAATATGAGCAGCACACTCATGTGCAAAGAGAATTTTTTGTCGCACAGTGCGGTGCGAGCATAAAATTTTCTCGCACATCTGATTGTGCACATTTTTATAAGTCAGTCGCACAGCACAAATGTGTGTGCCCGAAACTGTGTGCACAATCATCGCTTTGTGCGATGTGAAATTTAAAATCGCACAACAAATTTGAGTGCGTGCATTTTTTTTGTTAACACCACAAATGTGCGTGTGCATATTTTAAAAATAATTTCCACTCGCACAGTGCAGTGTGCGATTTTGTGCACCACATTCCGAACTCTGGTATAAAACACTCAAGCTACATTAGTGTGAACGCAATTTCTTATAATTGCAGCAGACGCAAAGGAAGAAGTGATACCTTTTTAAATGTAGAACTACATATTAAGCGATAGATATAATATTTAAAAGATATCTGCGGCTTTTTTTATATTTATATATCATAATTTATAATAACACAATTTCTGTCTAAACTGATATATATACCCTGTTAAAAAGAACTGCAGATTTTTACGTTACATATTACTGGCACATTTTAAATAAAAAACAGAATTTATAGTTAATACAGATAAGATAATTAAAAATTAAGGCCAATCTTCACAATTTAAAAATAGTAGTATTGAGTTGAACTAGTTGCGTAAAATATTCTATAAATTACCTGGACTACAAATCTCTAAAAATATTTAAAACATAAAAATTCAATTTCTTGCCATGATTGAAATTTATTTTAGGAACAATTTCTTGAAACTTTGAGATAAATATATTTATATCGAAACAGTAATCGTTATGAAGAAATATTTTCAATTTTAAATCCTTGCCTTTAAATTTAAAAATAAAATTTATTATTTAGAGAAACCTTTTATAACTACTATCAATTTTTCACAATTACTAAGCCTTTTTTTTCAAAAGTTTAATTATTGAATAGGGTTTATTATATCACCTACAGTTTCTAGATTGTACTAACAAACTCATTCTGTTTTGCCACAGACAGACATACCAAAAACTGTTGAACTTGAACTAAATACATAGAAAGTCAAACTTATTTAGAGTAATTATGGAACGATTCTAAGTTCTTGTATTGAAGATAAGGCTCTTGATAAGCAAAAGCATTACCACTAAAGCAATTGCATCATGCTTAAAAAAGAAGCAAGTTGGTTTATTCAAAAGATTTATTATTCAAAATACCAGCTGAAAGATATTTTAAAATAACTTCCACTTAACAAAAAACAAAACTAAGTATGTACCTATTTTAATTTCAAATAGCAACTTAATTCTCTAAGACGAATACCTATATAAAATTTATAAAATAAAATGGCATCGTAAATTAAATCAAAACACGATATATCAAAGATTTATCCTGAAATCCGAAAGACAACTATATCTTGATGAATATAAAAAAATATATTCTCAGCACGGTACACATTGAATTTAAAAGAATAATTTTGTGATATTCATATTAGTGAAATAATTAGATATTCGTTTTATTTTACGATTACGAACCTTTGGATTTCTTGGATTAGAATATGTGTGAATGTAGTTTTATGAAAATGTATAATACCAATATTCGGATAATCCACATTATTCGAACTGTTTGCTTACTTATATCCAGATATTCAGATTATTTGAAAAATTTAAATACGAACAGGACTTTTATAAAGTTACTAATTGTTACTATTATTGGAATATTAAAAAAGTAGACCCAACAAATGTGGGTTTTTAAATATTTAAAATTTTTATATATAATATAGGTTTTAGTATACAAAATATTTATAAATGATTCAATAACTTTAGAGAAACTCTAAAATTACGTACGTTAATGTGGAATTTTCGTGAATAATTAAAATATAATTTCTATAATGTAGAATAAAATAATTCAGTATTTCCAGTAGTTCATATATAATGCATTATTGCATTTATATTGACTATAAGGTAGAAACTAAAATTCCATGATTAAAAAAAATTCTGATCTTAAATAATAAATTCTCTTTAAAATTATTATCCACGTATCCAGTAAATTAAAATATCTTAATATATTACATTAAAAAACCATCTATTAAAATGGATTTTTTATTATTTAAGAAATTTTTAAATTTATGCAGATTACTTGCTTTATTTATTAATAAATTTTATAGTTGATTATAAGTAGTAAGTACACAACAACTTAATATACGTAATATTTACAACTTTTTTAAAGTTGTATAAAATTACTTGGAAATTTCAAAGTTTTTTTCAATCAGATTATGAAACTTTCTAGTCTTAAACACGTAATGCAACAATGAATAATAAATGCATTAATTCTAATATGTACAAGTATTCGCAATCCACTTGCCTATGAATAATACAGACACGATTTATATACGACGTATGTGGAGGCAAATTAAATATAGCAATTTGTAATAAATAAAGAAAAAAAAACAGGTAACTAACCTCAGACGTTAATTGCTTACCAGACTTATAAATTGAGTTTGATAAAGGTCATTGAACAGTATTTTTAGTCAGAGAAAATATAAATATGTGTACATTTATACTATTCTATGTATACAGATATTTATGTATATTCACAAATGAATTATAATATAACAACAAAGAAAATTACTTAACTACACACACCTAAAATATCTCATTTATGGCTTTATTAAAAATTCAGAGTTTGTTTTGAAACTCAAATGTATTGTCTATTTACAAAATTTTATGCTAATATAAGTGCAAGTGGAATATACCCGCATACGAGAAATAAGGCAACCACGCAATACATTACTCCAAAGATACTTTTGTAGATAAATACGAATATGGACGTGTAAGTGATATAAAATAAAATTTTTTTGGTATATTTTCAACAAATTCAAATTAAAATCCCAAATAAAACTAGATATTTTCTGTTTTTTTTCCATTCATTTTTATTTAATTTCAATATACTCATCGCATAATTAAGAGTTTAAGGCATGTTTTTGACAGGTGCTGGTTGAAATTTGTTTTGTATCTCAGTTAAATATTTAGTTCAACGACGATGAAAGCAGGTGTGTATTCAGGTATATAGATAAATATTCTTTCATACAAAAAATTTAAATTGAATTCAATAAAACACATTTAGTAGGGTTTGATGATTTTTTATGAATGGATTTTTCCACATAATATTGAAACCAATAGGATAAGAATTTGCAGCTTAAGAAGGTTCTCTTCTGAACATTAAGAATTGTGTGTGTGTTCAAAAAATGTATTAAACAATACCAACTTCGTACATATGTAGGAATAACACAGCTTAGTGAAGTAGTACTGACCTTTCAAGAATTTGAAATAAGGGATAGCTAATACGTAATTCTGAAAGTAAAATTTTTTTTGTTACAGATTCTCTGTGCAGGGCAGCTGCATTTTCACTGACTTCATAATATTAATATTTAGAAATTTCATAAGTGTGTTGCATCTATCATTATTGAAGTTGATCAGTAAAATCCAACTATTGTTACCTTCATTAGTAAGAGATAAGTCAGAAGTAAATGTTATTTTAAGTTAATTATGAAAAAAATGTTAACTGATTAACTATCATTATTAAATACAATAGTAAGAGATATAATCAATTGTCAACCACTTCTTTCTATAGAAAAAAAAATAAATTTGTCCTACATTAGAAGACCCTGATGATCTACTTAAACCTGTTAGTTAATAGTGTTTTACCGTATAAAAACTTAAAAGCTTAAGATCATTTGGAAACTTTATAAAGCTTAATATGCTCTTTAAGGGAAGATGATCATGCATTTGAGTAAGATTCTGTAAGTCCATAACGCCTTAAATATATGTTATTCATGCACAAAACAGTAACTAATCAGATGTAACAATATCTAATCAAGTTAATTTATAATTAATTATCAAAGAGCAAAACTCTCTGCTGAATATTGCGGTCTGCTGATTTACTTCAACAATCAGTTACTTGATCGTATTTGTCAAATAAATGGGGTAAAAAATGTCTTCATTGAAAATAAAGTGTTTTCGACCTGAGATATCATATAATTATATTAAAAGAGCGAAAATGATGATTATTTTAAGCATTTGGTTATGTCCCTTTGTGTAGAATTAAATACATTATAGAAGTTTCATCATAAATAAATTTAATTGTATTTTGTAAGAAAACACAATATTCCAACTTACGAAATTAGCATCAAAACTTCAGTTATGGTTAAAGAAAATAAAAGCAGCATATGAAAAAAATATATAATTTATATAATCTCATCACTATAATATTAAAATAAAAAATTGAAAATAAAAAGTCAATTAACTATAACTAACAAAGTACTTGACAAACCTAAG
Organism: Teleopsis dalmanni; assembly: GCF_002237135.1. Taxonomy (NCBI): domain Eukaryota; kingdom Metazoa; phylum Arthropoda; class Insecta; order Diptera; family Diopsidae; genus Teleopsis; species Teleopsis dalmanni. Next base: position 151,021,041 of record NC_051847.1, read on the forward strand.
CTGTATTGAAGCATATTTTATGTAAATAAATCCAGCAAAATCTTTTAAATTAACATAAGTTTATCTTTTTAATTCACTTCTTAACACTATTAATTAATAAATATAGTACCAGAAAACACAAGATTTTGTATGAAAGGAAGCGGCAAATAATTAGGTAACTATATTACTTAAAAGTAATATATTTGAACATATTTAAAATATTTTTACTTTGTTTTAATCTATTAACAGCAATAAAAACATATTTTAAATTAAGTAGTCTTAGTTATTTTAAATTAAATATATTCAAAGAATTTGCAGCAAGATTACCTCATAAAAGTGTAAAACTGGTAGAGCTTTTAAACCGATAGAGTTCTTAGTACAATGAAACAACTGATTGTAATTATACATACATATATGTGTTGTATATATTTGTATTATTATCTTAAACATTTAAATATACAAATACACATAATTTAGTCAATTTTTTACCTTATAATATACTAGATACAAAAAGTAGTTTGTGTTACTAATACAACAATCGCATTAAAAAAATATATAGTCATTGAAATTGAGAACATTTACAAATAAAATAAATAAATAAATTTATGTGTTATGTAATGTTTTAAGTATATATGTGTGGTATTTAAAAAAAATAGAATATTTGTTTTTTGTTTTTGCTGTAACCTTACGAATGTAAATAGCTAACAGTGTATGCTAAAAAAGACGTTAAGATACAATCGTAAAAAATAGAAATATAAGAATCGTAGGTTACAACAGAACGTTCCATCCAATCTACCTTATCGCACTGTTGTTGTGACTTTTGTTGTAAAACGGACGTGGAATTCATTACAAATTCGCAGTAGCTAGATTTCTAATAATATAGTTTTCTATGTTTTTTTGTTTTACATGAACTTGAACGAAATTGCTAGCTTAGCATCTATAATCGTAAAAGAGGTTACGCGTGCTTATTTCTAAATCTGTAATAAAATAAATATTTAAACGACACCAAAAAAAATTACGCACTAAGATTAAAGAAACTTTAGAACTATTTTAAATTAAAACTTTTAAAAAATGTTTGAAAGTTTAGTTGGAAGATTTACGGAGTTATTTTAAAATGTAGTCATTAGCTATTATCGTTTTTATATATCCATAAGTAATTAAAAAAATAAATAGTTATTTTAAATATATTTTACATATATGAATTATTACATAAAAATTATTTGAATTTAACATGATTTCATCCCTAGACTTATGCTTAAATTGTCATCAGAAAGATTAAAACAGATTTGAAACATATATATGTGTAATATACTCTATATATATATTATTATTATATATATATATATATATATATATATATTTTGCAGATTCTTATATATTATATACGAAAATAATCATATAATAAATGAATCAACTGCTTTCTCCTTATTCAATGTTCACTGAGGGCTAAAGTTTCATTAGCTTTAAAGTTTTCAGCCTATGAGAACTTAGTAGTATTTTAATTTACGTGACCAAAATCCACATTCTTTAAAAGGTGGTTTTCTTTAAGCTTAAAATGACGGTGCAACTCGATAAAAAGCGATGTAGGTCGAATCGTGTGATAGTACCAATGGTACTAAACTAATGTGTTTTTTATCCGACGGTGTATAAGCAGATATTTGAGACTAATTAATATTATGTTGATACTGGAATTGTTATCTACAGTGCCTGTCTTTAATAATGAAGAGATATTCTGAGAAAAATATCGATGTATTATTCAACAATCTGATCGCGATAACCTCACAAGATGCTTTCATGATTCGAGCTAATGTGATTCGAGATGCTTTCATGATTTGGTACAATGTGAATTATGTACTTATATGAACTGTTATCTAAAAGAAATGCATACTTACTAATAGTAAGTAAACTAGGACTAGAAGTGAATTGAAAAATTCAGTTAAAACACTGTCTATATATATATAAATAAAAATATTAAATTGTGATCTTAACTAATTAATACCACTGTGCATTGATGAAGAACGATCATGTATGTTCCCACCTTGTCAAAAAGGCTCAACTATGAAAAAATTGAGCTGATATGATTTTATTTCAAATCATAAAATTATTTGAGTAAAAGGTGAAGGGTAAAAGGAGCTGATATGATAATATTTCAAGTCAGAAAAATATTTGAGTAAAAGGTGAATACTGTATAAATACAAAATAATAAGCGTACACATTTAGTTCAAAAAGTTCGCAACTTCATATACTTGTCATTAATTAATAATGGCAAAGAATTACACTATTGAATTAAATTTTTATCAACTACAAAGTATATATTTTTCCACTTTACCCACTCATGCAATCAGTGTTCAAGTTAGGACTAACTTAGTACACTAAAGAAAAAAACAGAATTCAAAA
>NC_051847.1:151023516-151041831 GCF_002237135.1 Teleopsis dalmanni
AAACTAACTGATTTAACTCTTTATATATCAAAGTAAGTATCTTATATTTTATTAATAAATTGACAATCTCTGCATTTTCGTAAATAAAAAGGAAGATGAAGTAGTAACTCTAACAAAATATCCTGTAATAAACTCATTATACGATCTATACATATTTGTTATAGTTGATTTCATAGTAAAACCTGTTTTAGATATATTTTTAGTATCGTATGTCTTCTGTTGTCATTCAGTTCAGCTTTTCTTAATGTAATGAACTATACTTAAGAGTAACGATTTTACTTCAAATGATTTACTTCAAAATTTATTTGTACATGAGTGTAGACATACTACGCCTTAACCATTATTTTAAACTACCTAAATCATTATGTGTTGAATCTTTAGTAAATATGAACGCTGATAATAAAAAATGTTACGATGTCTTTACATTGTGGCAGTCATTACTGTTTTTAGCCTAACGGAGATCCATTTTAGAAGCAATTTCCTTATTATATTCGTTGTTATGCCAACAACCAGTCAGAAGAATTGACCACTATCTCTTGGAAGCGTCCCCTCTTGCCAAATTGTTCTTTGATAATCGCAAAGAGCTAGCAGAAGCACACATTAACGTGGGTCTTTTTTTGCACGTACTTGATCTAACCGAGCTGTATACCCAAACAACTAATAAAATAGTTAGCAAGGATGGGTACCAAAACAAAGCGAAACCACTATATAAGCTGAGTCACCACTTCAAGCAACCAATTTAATTTTTACCTTGAATAATTAACTTTAAAATAAAACAATAATTATAAGTTAATAATATATTTTTAATATAATTTATTAATTTTAATGCATTTTTCAATTTTTATTTACATTAAGATATTCTGTGCTATTTGAAAACGTTTTTATATATTTTAATAATACAATATTAAAGCAAATAAATAAACAATTTTTATTTATTAATTAATTAATTAAACAAAATTAAGTTCTTTAATATTCGTATGTATATATATGGTTACGTACACAGACATATATATATTTATATATATACATATATAAGATATCGCATTTAATGCTCAATTAGGAAACTTATAACTGTGTTCGGAGCTTAAGAATTTTTTATTATTATAATAATGTTAAGCTAAGCAGTGTTTAGTCTTATACCTTTGCTTTACTAATTTGAATATATTTTTTAAATATAAATACATATAATGTAATAGAAATAATAATTCGAAACAATCTATCCCAGCCCTTGATCGATTGGCACGAACTATTAAATAAAATTTTGAAGAATTTCAAAAAAAAATTATAAACATTTAATAATATGTTAAATTTATGTTTTTAGTTAAAAAGGAACTTATTTTTTTGATAAACATAGTTTAAAAATAAATTAATATAAATTTAACAATAAAAAAATGTATTTTGTAGGCAACGATTGAATCATTTCACTCTTTGTCGTCTTTATTGGCAACTGCAAAAATGGAAAAAAAAACTGGTGAGATACAATTGTTTTAGATGCATTAAAAAAGGTACATATATACGAAGAAAAAGAAATTTTTAAAGAAAAAAAAGGTTAAGCATTACTCAAGGGTTAAATGTCAATTGGACAAATCCTTGTTATATTTTTACGTTTATGCCTTTTGCAAAACTCTTGAGGAAAGTGTTTGCGTAAATGCTTCCGTTTTGTTTATTCGCTATTACAAATGTACAAAAGCAAATCTACAACTTAAATGCCGGAATACAGGTGCATTATACACAGACTCTTTAACTAACTGTCACAGGCCCAACAGACGTTGAGCCTCGTCTCATTGAAAGCAGACAAACGAAAACAAGCATAACGAGACGCTTCATATTTTTATATTTTCTTCATTATGTGAACGTGAGTTATCTAATGAACTTTAAAAACTGAGGAGCTGAGGAGCTAAGGAACATAAAACGTAGGAAGATTTAAATACTTTTAAAATATTTTTATATCGATTTATTACTATTTTTCAAATTATCCATTACATACGAAATGGATTGAATTGCTCTGAATTATGGGAATACAAATACACAAAATTGAACGAGTATGTATATTAAATAGACAACTATAGTCTTCTGCAGAGTAAGGAACGACTTATTCAAAATCGCTGACAGGATTAACTAAGCTTTTGCTTTTTCATGGGTGAACTGCTGCTAATTGAAGGTTCCCAAAGTAACCTAGCCTAACCTAGAAACAAGAGTTGCATTTCAGTGAGGTGCCAACTGAAATATCACCACATTGAGTGATATTAAGTGATACATTGGCTAGAAAAAGAGTGAATTGTTTTCGTTTATAAAAACTAGAATAACAAAGGTAGTTAATTTTAGAAACTAATAAATTTTCATCAAGAGTAGGATTAAATGCAATACTGCATGAGCTGGAATAGTGGGAACTTCTTTAAGAATTTTAATTCGAGCAGAATTAGGACACCCAGGTGCCTTAATTGGAGATGACCAAATTTACAATGTAATTGTTACAGCACATGCTTTCATTATAATTTTTTTTATAATAATACCAATTATAATTGGTGGATTTGGAAATTGATTAGTGCCTTTAATATTAGGAGCTCCAGATATAGCTTTTCCACGAATAAATAACATAAGATTTAAATAAAGCATCCGCCTGCAATTAAAATAGATCTAGCAAATTATTTCAACTTATTTAAATTGCTATTTAAGAATAATTTTGTTTTTTACGGGATAATTGGAAAATAGTTAAATAATAAACTTTTTAAAAATGTTTATTTATTTTTAAAGGATTTTATTTTAAATAATAAACTTTTTAAAAAAATTTTATTTGTTTTTAAAAGATTTTATTTGAATCGATATTTCGACTATAATCTATAGACATCATCAGGGTACTAATGATATTATGGTACTAGCATTAGTACCCTGATGATGTCTATAGATTATAGTCGAAATGTGAGTTAAAATAAAATCTTTTAAAACAAATAAAATTATTTTAAAAAGTTTATTATTTAACTATTGACCCGTAGAAAACAAAGTTATTCTTAAAAATTTTTTGGTCATTAAAACAATAAATTATTGGCATTTAAGGAAATATTCAGAAATTAAATCATCACCAACGCGTTTCATCTTCATCTTCGCCTTTTATATTTATATTATAAAATTTAAAACATAAAATTTTAAATTCTATATATCTTACATTTTTATTAATGGTAAAATAAAAAATATTAAAAATATATGCAAAAAGACTTTAAATAGACATCTGAAGAATAATCTTAAAAATAATTGTATAAAAATTTAATTACCATTTGAGTCAACTGCTGCCCGCTTGCCCCGCATGCCAACAAATCCACTTGGAGTACGTTTAGCATATGAGTCATATAGTAGAGACGGCAAAATGTTGACATAGTACCTTTGTCTATTTGGTTTTATTTCAAGTACATCATCTGTGGGTTCTGAATCAAGTTCATTCTTTTTGCCACGTACTGCGACGAATTTATTTCCAAAGTCCACAAAACGTTGTTTCTTACCACGTGAATTTAGAGACTTTTTAAGAAAATTATAAATAAATTTCTGAAAACTTTTTATTTTAGATTGTAACATATAATAGTTTATGCATATATAATATGTATGTAACATTTAAATTTATATTTATAATAATCATTATTTATTATATGTATTTAGCTAACCTGCGTTGCTGCTCTCTTATATGTCTGATGATCAACATCTTTTTTGCCACGCACACCAACGAAAGCGTTCGAAGGTCCACGTTTTGATATACCGTCATCTTCACCAATTTCTTCATAACCATAATTTACTGAAGGACGTTTACCTCTCATGCCTGTAAAACCAGTAGGTGCGCGTTTATTTATTTCATTTTGTGAAACAGTAGCGGTGGCTAATCGATCTATAAAATCTTCTAAAAGAACCTCACGTAAACGTTGCTCTTCGAATTGTTGCAATAACGAATCCAGACGATTTGTGTCCTTACTGCCAATATTAAACTTTTTACCACGTACACCATAAAATGCGGACGGTGCTTTTTTATAGCGAATACCGAAGGCATCATTATAATCTTCATCCATGTTATATGTGTACTCAATCGGATCTATGGGCCCGTAATTGCTATCTTGTAGGCTTACATCATTGTTTTCTTTCTTGCCACGCATTCCAGTAAAACCACTTGGAGCACGTTTCACTAGATTCAGTTCGTTTGTCGAACTAAAAAGATGAAAATTGAATTTAATTATTTATGTATACGACGAAGAACTCCAATTGTTTAGTGTACTACGTACTATATTTAAGATTAGCACATCATATGTTATGTGAATATATATTAAAACTATTATAATTGTGAGTATCTTTAACTTACTCAAAGTTTTTCATTATTTTATCAATCTTATTGTTATTATTGCTCTCGTTCAGTTCTTCTGTTCCACCAATTAATGGCACTTCAGTACCTTCTGGTATTTGTTCTGCCACATCACGTCTGGTACGCTGCTTACCTTTCACCTTTTTAGAAATGTTAAGAGGAAATTATAACTTAATTTTATATTATATATGCAAAAAATTATATATGCAAATTATTCAAAGTAAAAATTATAGTGAAAAGAATTTTTGAGGTAAATAAGAAGTTATGAGATTATATGCATATGGGATGAAGTAATTAAATGTTTATTACCTCTACGTGTACATTGTCTATGCCATTCGCTTCACCAAAAAGTATCCATAGAGTACAGCAAATTGTGGAAAATATTAAGATGTGCTTTGCCATATCTGCTTACGTCACTTTATGATGGATACTAATTGTACGAGTCCTGCGAAGGAGTTATGCACTGAAAATTTAAACAACAACTTCATTAAATAATGGACAAGTTTAAAAAAACTTGTAAAAACAAAAAAAAAAAAAAAGAAATAAATGTTAACTTATGGCTTAAAATAAAGAATGCTAAGAAGTATGGCATGGAACCATAGATGTACGCGTTTATAGAACCTTTTTCACTATAAGAATTATAATTAATATTATACGAATCTACACCCTACAATTTTAAGTATAATTTTTTGATATACTCAGTTCTTTATTGTAGTATATTATAGATGTATATGAAATTAATACAATTTTATATTTTATTGCAACTTTTACATTTCAAAAAATAACATTTGTTGTTTTTGTATACTCAGCCAGAACTCGAACTAATAGGTTTTAGAGCCACGATTAAAGCTAACTACACGCCGTGATTGGACTACAAATTTTGGTAAAATGTGCTATTTTGATCACCTTTTTTAACTCTAGATAGAAGATATAAAATAAAATAGACGCGTTTAATTATCTTTAATGGGTTTCATATAAAAATGTGCAATTTTAAAGATTGGTTCCTCGAAAATCACGGTTAATCATCCGCAATTAAATTATCATATTAGTTTTTGGTCAAGATATATTTGTACCTCAGATCGAAAGGGAAATTAAGGAAAGTAAATAGAATTGGATAGGCCAAGCCTTGAGAAAGTTTTGATTAACATAACGAAAACCGCGTGGAATGGAACCTCTAAGACCTACAACGAAGAGGCTACTCGTTTATTACCTTGATGCACTGATTGTGTGTCGAGTGAATCATCAAAATTGAAAAAAGTTTGTTACTGTCTTATCCATCTTTGAAACTTATTTTGACGTATTACACATGCTTTTAAATAATTATTCCTAATATCTAAAAAATTCTATATTCCCGAAATGGATTTAGTAGGCGTTAAAGTCTACTGCATTAATGTGTAGGTAACATAATTAGCATAGGGACCATTATGTTTGCATTACCAGGATAGTGTTTAAATATTTAGCTACCACAACAATTTTTGGCCAGTTTCAGTAACTGGTTTAATTCTTGTACTTTAGTGCAGTATGTCGAGGATATTTTGATATTTTCTAAATAACATTGTCTGTAGGGGTTATCTGAACATTTTCTGAATTAAACTCTATTATATTATTCCAAATACAAAATACTATAACGCTTTTAAGATTGTATATAATGTTAAAATTCTTGTGTACAGATCTTATTTTAAGATTAAATAGTACTCGTTATTATAGGAAATCTGACAGCTCAACATAGGTTGAATTATTCATTTTATTGATATTTTTAATTTTCTTTGGTAAAGAATAAAATTGTAAAGATACAAGATACAAGTCGGTAATTTGTCTGGTACTGATGCACAAACGAAAAAGATACTGAGTTGAGCGTCTTATTAGATGAAGAAATAAGATTCACTAAATTAAGTTTGATACTACAATTTATTGAGATAATTGGATTCAGAGAAACATTCTGACTGAATGAAAGTGATAAAATCATCTAATCGGATGATTGACATAATCTAATGATATAGAAAAAATGATACAAAAATGGATCATAGATTTCATTGCAACTTGAAATATCTATTCTGGTCTATATATCGAAATATTCTTAATGAATTATAGAAACATTCCAAATAATGACTTTTTGTTAATAACTATATTCTTTTAATGACGCTACTTTGTAGAAATGAATTAGGTACTAAAACTCTGCTTGTGATATTAACTTTAGTTCCCTCTTCTTAATCTCAAATGCGGCAATAAATTCCAATATAAACATTTTAATCTTTGTTCAGAATTAATTGCTTAATTGCATTTCAACATTGCAACTTTTGCTTATATTAAAACTTAAAATAAAATTTTAAAATTTCCTCAAAGGCAAAGTGTGAAGAAATATTCTGCCTCTGCCATCGTCATGTGAAAGACTTTAAACTAATAAACTTTTATATTTTGCTTTGCTAAAAGCACTTGACCTTTTTTGCGGCGGAACAACTTCATCATTTTAATGATGAAGTTGCAATGGTGTTCCTTGTGTTTTTGTTCTGGGCGCGTTGGTGTTGATAAGTGATTTGGGTTCGAGGATAAAAATGTGCTCATGCAATTGAGCGAGTATGTTTTTCTTTACGCTTAGCCCAATCATTTTGGGTGCATAACTAATGAAGCTTTTTTCCTGATGTCCTGACGAAGGCACGCACAGTGCTCCATTGCGCACTCAACTGGTCCAATCAACCAAAATAAAACACAAACTTAATGCTGATGGAGCAATTGTATTTTTTTCACATTGTGTAGCTTTAGGCGCTTCCGCTACAGCATGAATTCTCTTACTAAGTGCCATATTTTCATAAACATAATTTCATGTGTACGTCATTGAAGATACGTCATTCCTAGAGAAAATGCTAAAAGATAAGCTATCACTAGGAGTTATGTGATGCTGTGATATATATCATATACGAAATGTTGCTGAACTTTTTATGATAAATAATTTTCCACAATTAAAATTTGGTGGAAATATCTCGAAAGCAAATATTTATTAGGTGATTTAACATGAATATATGACCATTTATGCAAATCACCAACATAAATCTGCACAAATAGCTGGATTATATATTCTAAGCCTTTTAGATATGTGTAATTATCTTGTTCAGTTTTAAAATGGGCAATAAACAGGGTTAAATAATCTAATAATATTTATCATTTGAATGACTGTAAATCAATTTTCATTAATATTATAAATATTAAATTAGAAACATTAACCTACAATATCAAAATTGGTATTTTACTTTTATGATATTTATTAAAATATACACCTAAACTCGGAAGCAGAATATTTCTTCTTTATTTCAGTCTTTATACTGAAATGTACAAACATTTTGAAATCTTAACAATTACGTTTACATTTATTTAATTCCATGAATAAAGAATAAAAACATTTATTTTAAGATAAATAATTATAATAATTTTCTTAAACAAAAATGTGTAGAAACAGAATGTAGTTGATTACCCACTTGGTTGCTATTGTGACGAACCTATCAATTGATTCCTATGCATAAATCTTTCCTTATACATTTAGATAATACAATTTTCTGCAATAATTAGGTTCATAAAAAAGATTTCGCTTTTATGTACATATGTTTCTACATGCACTATTCGGTTTCCTTAGGATCTCTGCTTCATATTTTGTATTATATTGTTTATCGTAATGGTCTGAACATTTTTGTCAGTTAATTTTTCAAAAGTCGAAGATATATGAAGATGGATGAGCCCAAATGTAATAGCCAACGCTGATTGCGAGGTAATTTGTTTTTTAATATCAGAAACAGCAGTTGTCCAAACAGGATTTCTTTGTACACGCATGCTTAACTTAATTCTGGACATTTTTCGGTAAACATTGATTAATTTTAAGTAGCATTTGACCATTTGGCAAAACTTTGCCAAATTTCTCTAATAATTGTTGTATTATTGCAAAAATTAGCTTTTTTTCTCTGTCTCTCTCTTACTCTCTCTCCTTATCTCTTTCGCTCCCACTCTGTCACTATCTCTTTCTTTCTCTATTATTTTAATATATATGAATTTATATGCATTAAATTGTCCATGCTGAATGCAACTTGCAGTGAATGCAGGAGCTTATATTTTTTATTTAATATATATAAATTTCAAATCTTAAAAACGAAGTGAATCCCCTGGCTAGACCTCTTACTAATATGACAAATTCATCTAGACCTGAACGGAAAAATAGACCCGCCATCCGGATTTCCTAAAAATCATCCTGATTAATTCAACTTATACGCCGTGATATCTGGTAAATAAACCCTGGCTACTTAGTTAGAGGCCCCTTAAAATAATTTACAAAATCATTATACATTGTGACCGAAAAGTTTCCGGAAATTTTAAATAAAACGCAAAATTCTTAATCATCATCAATATTTATTTTATCTCCTTCAAAATATGCTCCATTAGAAGCGATACACAAATGCCAACGTTTCTTCCAATCATCAAAACATTTTTTATAGGCGCTTTCCGGTATGGCTTTGAGTTCCCTCTGCGAATTCTGTTTTACGTCTTCTATGGATTCAAAACGCGTTCCTCTGAGTGGTAATTTGAGTTTGGGAAACAGGAAAAAGTCACACGGTGCAAGATCAGGTGAATACGGGGGCTGTTCGATGGTATTTATTGAATGTTTGGCCTTAAAATCGTTGATAATGTTGGCTCGGTGCGAGGGAGCATTATCGTCATGAAAAATCCATGAATTATCCTTCCACAATTGAGGCCGTTTACGGCGGATATTTTCACGCAAACGTCTTAAAACAGTCAAATAATAGGCTTTATTGACTGTTTGTCCTTCAGGGACGAATTCATGATGCACCACACCACGAATATCGAAGAAAACAATCAGCATTGCCTTGATTTTCGAGCGACTTTGGCGTGGTTTTTTCGGTTTCGGCTCGTCTTTTCCTCTCCATTCCGATGATTGTTGGCTTGTTTGCATGTCGTACTCGTAGACCCATGTCTCGTCACCCGTTATGATGCGTTCCATGAAAGTTGGATCGGAATTGGCACGATCAAGCATGTCTAACGAGACCTGTCCACGATGGTGTTTTTGGAACAAATTGAGGTGAATCGGAAAAAGCCGAGCGTTGACACGTCGCATACACAAATTGTCCACCAAAATCAAACGAGCCATCTCACGACCGATGCCTAGCTCTCGTGCTATCTCTCTAACACTCACATGAGGATTTTGGAACACGATTTCCTTTGCCTTTTCAATGTTTTCGTCGGGGGTAGAGGTCGAAGGTCGTCCAGAACGCGGCATGTCTTCGACGGTCGTACGACAGTCCTGAAAGGCTTTGTACCACTCATAAACTTGAGTTTTCGATAAAACTGATTCCCCATAAGCCTTTTGTAGCATTCGCAAAGATTCTGCACACGAAAATTCGTTCGAAACACAAAATTTGATGCAAACTCTTTGATCAATATTTTTTTCCATTGTTTTTTTCGCAACGCACTACTGAGGTGAACTGGTTTAAACAGCTGCCGTAAACGAACTGTCTGACAGATCGCGCTCATTTTTGGCATAGTAATTGTCCTTAATTGCTGCCAAACTACATAAACTTAAAATATCGAAAAATATACAGCGCGCGAATTTTAAATGAGAATTTCCGAAAACTTTTCGGTCACAATGTATAATTCATTATAGTATGTTTATATAAAATAATTTGTAATGTAATTATTGTTAGGCTTTAATTTAAAGCGATTGAATAAAGACATATTGTTAAATAAAAAAAAAAATATATATATGTATATTATATATCTAAATTATAATTGAAATTTAAAAGCAATTATATAAACCTGTTTTATAAAACCAAATTGGTGAATTGGAAATAATAATTATTTAAATAAAATTTCTAACTTTTTATAAATTATGGTCAAAGTGTGACATCAATTAAGCCCCAATAAAAATTGTTGATATATTATAATTTAAATGTAAAACTAAACGAGTAAAAAGCACAGCATCGCTTTGGGACATTAGCCTAATATGATGACAAAAGGAAAATGTCCTAAATAAACAAACAGCAAAGAAATATATATTTTATATAAAACATAACACAAATATGTTATATGTAAATATAAAATAATTTATAAACACGGTTGAGTTACGATTTGTTTAAGAAAATGTTTTTAGCATAAGAAACATTATAATGATTTTTAAAAATTATAAAAAATAAACAAAAAACTTTTCTTTTTGACTGTGCATAGCTGAGATATAAGTCAATTTGTTTAATCAACAAAAACAAAATAAATAAATAAAAACAACGAAGAAAACAGAAAAAAAGAAAAACAATACAGCTTCGAGCAAAACCCCAAAAAGGATAGGATTTTTCAGAAGTTGGCCCACAAGTGGCATTTATTTTATTTTTGTTTTCTATGATAAATGCAGGCATATCATTGTATTATGTCCATATAATATTTGCTTTCGTTTTTTACGCTTTGTGGGTGTTTGTTGCTTTTGTTATTAATTTTAATTTTTGATTTTTAGCCTAGAGCTTCAAAAATTTGTGTAACCGCCATTTTATATGCACATCACACTTAACAGAACACACGCGTACGCACATACACACCTACACACCTACAGCGGTCATGCTAACCCACATTTCCAAGCTCATAAAAATTCCTTCAAGCAATCATAGCAAACTGTGTTCAACGAAGGCAGATAACATTGCAGGAACATTGAACATAAGAAACATAGCCAAATCCAAACTCAAATGCAGATTTCACGTTCCATGTTCCTTAACAAATCAAGCATGTCGTGGATGCCTAATGTTTTACTTGCTTGGGCATGCCGAAGTGTTGGGTATCATTGGGACAGGCAATTAGCACTTGCTTAAAGATTTGTACATGCGTGGGCTCATACACATGCTCACATATAAGCATGTGTGCAGAATTCATCTTTGTTTATGGGCACATCAGAGAATTTCTTTGAGATTTGATTTAGTTAATTATTTTGATTTCTATACAAGTTGTGTGTTTTGTGCCTTCTTCATTTTAAAATTTCGCAGACTCTTCAGAAAAAATCTCTTTAAGCACTTTTTAAGGATTAATAAAAGTACTTCAATTTCAAGTTTGTCTTAAATTTGATGGACAGTAGCGTTAAGTTTACGTGCTTAGAAACGGAAAACTTGAGTAAATAAATAATATTTAAGCACCTGCTTTTGGCATAACGAAGCAAGCTCTTTTTATCCACGGATGAGCATTTGCTGTTTTTCCTACTACATTGTACACCGATTGGATATTTAAAAGAAAATGGAAAAAATTGAAAGTAAAATTTAAAAGAAGTCAAAAATTTAACTTTGGCTTTGTCGAATCCTAAATACCCTTCATACAGTATTCCTTAAAAGTACTAACGGATTAGAAATACAAACTTTTTAAATTCATTGACGTAAGGAACAAACGCAATTCTGTTAATACAAATGACTTCTTCATATCATATTCAAATTGTACTCGATTCTTATGATTTGTTCCTTCAGACTATAAATTTGGTCTTAATAATTAGTATAGATCTGCATTTATATTGGAGAGCATACCACCCGCTTCCTTTCTCTAATCAAATCATTATTGCCTTTGTACAAATATGTTATATGAATCTGACTGATTGTACTTATATAGCAATTATACATAACTTTGAACTCGTTGATTTCATTATTGGTAAAAGGATTTTATTTGCAATATAGAAATAAATACAAAAGTTTCAAACATAAAAGCATACATATATCTGAGCCAATCCAAATGATATTTGACATATCAAATTACGTTAAATGAATAATTCAAATGTCAATCATAGAGACTAGTTGAAAGTGGTAGGTTAGTTGAAGTGGTGGCTGAGTCTAATTAGTGGTTTCGCTTTGTTTTGATGCCACATCCTTGTTACCAACTATTTCATTGGCTGTTTGTTGATACAGCGTGGTTATATCAGGCACGTAATGTGTGCTTCCGCTAACTCTTTGCGATTATCAAAGAACAGTTTATCTTTGTTGACTGCTCTCTGTCTCCAAAGAAAAAAGCATGCAAAGAAAAACTGATAGATAGTTTTTTTTTCTGACTAATAGCAGGTGTGACATACAACATTAAAATGGATTTTTATTTTGGCAGCTTGTCAGTAATGACTGCCACAACCTAAAGACATCTATGGTATTTCTTTATATTAGCAATTATATTTGCTTAAAATTGTACGAAACCCCAATGTGCTATTCGTCTTACAAGTAAGAAGACACTTTCATATATAGCTTGTTATTTAAAAGTGTTTGCCTTTAACAACTTCTAGACACGTTCGGTGACAGTAAAGTAGATAGATGGAAAGACAA
Organism: Teleopsis dalmanni; assembly: GCF_002237135.1. Lineage (NCBI taxonomy): Eukaryota > Metazoa > Arthropoda > Insecta > Diptera > Diopsidae > Teleopsis > Teleopsis dalmanni. The sequence goes on from NC_051847.1 coordinate 151,036,174, forward strand.
TCCAAGGGGCATAGAAGCGTATAATGCTAGGTTGAGTTGTCACATCAAGGTGATCAGATAAAGTTTCAGTGTTACAAACAACTTAGCCAACTTAATATACTCTCTATAAACAATTTAAAACTTAATAATAATAAAAACTTAATAGTTACTAATAAAGAAAAAATTTCAACATTTCTAAACGATAAATGGAATTATTATAGAAGTACACAGGTCTGACTTCATTCTGCTGTCTTCATTTAGCAATGGTTACATAGGCTTAATCAAACCATTGTGATATCACATGATACCAGCACGACCCCTAATTAGCTCTTCTTTAACTATTTTGTTGATGTCATGAAGTTATTACTGAATTATTAACACATATGAATTATTAATACACATATTAATATTAAGATGCAAATGCAAAAATCAAGAATTTCTGAGAAAATAATAATCGTTGCACCGAAATAGAATCTATTTATGCAATTGGCTCAAATCTATAGATTTTTATTCCGAACTCATCTACCGACACTATTCTACTCTTCTATTTATTCGTGACCTCCTAATCCTATTTGCTTATTAGCAATTTGGCGAAGTGCATTTGAATATGTGTTCCAACCTGTTGATTGCATGCAATTATATTAAATTGAAGCGTGTTGAATTAAATTGAAAGTTATGCAAAGATCGAAGCGACAAATCAATTGAATTTAAATTCAACTTCCTTTGCTGACATTGCCTTACACTGCCTTACATTGCACATCAAATTTGCCTTCGCAATGTAAAGAACAGAGCCTTACCTTCTAGACGAGTCTTGCTTGAGAGTGAAATATTATTTGTATTGATTGTTAGCCGGGTACTTTAGTATCAAGACACGTTTGCGGTGTTTGTAGAATATTGTGTGAAATTTATGTTTCTATGCGAACCGCATTATGATGATTTCCAGCCACAAGTTCCACCATCACTCGCGACAAATGTAGCGATGTGGATTACATCGTGCTAAACGGAGGAAGCACAAAGACTGATTTAATTTAAAAGTAGCAACTGTGGAATTCCTCTGTGCTTATTTTTGCATTTTAGATGTTCATCGGGAGTGTTCCTAACCCAACTACTCGTAAATTTCTCATATTTGTCATTTTTGTTTGCGCTATTCAATGTAAGTAAGAATTTCATATTAAGTTTGTTCTAGTTTCTTTTTAAACTAAATTTGTTGCCATTCTAATATAGAAATATTTTAAATATCCTTAGCTTAGGTTAGTTATGTTTAGTCATATAGCTGTTGACTCTTGTCGACAAACTTAGTTCATCTTCTAGCACACTGTGATACCATTTTTAAAATGGCCTCATGTCTTATTGGGCCACAACCATTCTGCGGTTCTTCATGCAGCTTTTTCAAACTTAAAATTAACGAATGGCTTGAAAGAGCAGCTCAGACTGATAGAGATAAGGTAATTATCTGCAGACAAGCTAAAGAATTTATAACGAATCGATCAATGATTCTAATGCTGAACAGAAATGGCATCCGACTTGTCACAGGGTTTCTCATTGGACATTGTGGAGTTAAAAAGTATCTATCAAACCTAGGTATTACAAGAGACGATTGCTGCAGACTTTGTTTCGAAAAATAGGAAACAGCAAAACACGTTTTGTATCACTGTGATAGTCGTCACACTTAGAATTCGGTACTTATTAACTTTTCACCCACTTATAACGGAATAAGATAACATCTCTCCAAAGGATATAATGGCGTAACTGCTATTCGTCTATGAAACTAAAGTGACTATGTCACAATAATCCTTAAGGGATTCTGTGATGTGGTGACAAGTTCCCAACCCGTTTTTAAATCTAATCTAACTGCTTTAGACAAGATATACCTACACTTTCTTTATTCCGAAGTGAAAGCAACGGCTAAATTCAGGTCCGCATAAACAGTATTCTTCCCTGGGCTATTACACAAAATAAATTGCTTTAAGAGTTTAGGAATTTATTGTAGTCAGCATAATTATCAGATTGATTCGTTCATTTGCTGGAAGTAACAAAATTACAATATCAAAACTTTATATTCGATATTTTTGGGGAAACAAAACAAACATTTAAAATTAACTTTATTTAATTTTTGAACAGAAAATATTTTTTTAGTTTTTATTGACCTGCTCTTCAAACTTCTAATTGTGTACAAACACATTATGGTAGCGTAGGTTGGAGTGGCGGCTTTAATCTCATTAATTACGGTTCTAAATCAACTCGATTTAGTCTTGAAATTAAGAGAACTGTGGTACTAACGAATGAAGGAGGCAATAATATATAATATATTATATTTATAATATATTATATATAATAATATGTTATATTTCACTAATATTTAAGATTTACTGCAATAATCAAGATATAGACCATCACTTAAAAGTGAAGTTAATGTTGAGCAATTTCATATAGGTAAAATTTATTACATCCTATTATTATTAAATATAAAAACTTGAAAGATGTTAAACATAGGCGACGTCGATAAGTTTTTGCCAACTATGACTATTATTGTATATGATATATGACAATGGTTCCACTTTTAAGGGCTTTTAAGGAAAATTTCCGATCTTACGAGATAGATTGCCACTGCAGTCTATTGTATCAAATAATACGGTTAAATATCAAATAATAATTGCTTTGAACATATTTTGCACAGATAGTGGGAAGAAAGAGAAAGCAATAGAAAATTAGTCACTTCTTCATAAAAAATAATTTTATCAGAAAATATTATCTCAGCATAGTCTTTTAATTTTGTCCAATGTTTCTCTAATTTTAAATTCCACTTGAATTTTAAAAATTTGGATCCAAATACACTAGTTTACACTAGTTAATACACTAGTTTTAGCATATTAATAGTATTGTTGAATCTACATTATTTTCATATACTCATACCTATATCTTTAAAAATAATTAAACCTATATTATCTAGCTAAATATGGTGCCTATACAGACCAATAATCTCATATATATTTATTAAATATCGTTGAACAAAAATATATTATTTTCTACTGCCCTACATAAATTTTGACTACTATTTATCGCTATCATATCTACAACTAAAAATCTTATGGATTAGCTTAGTTGATAAACTTACTATCAGAAGCGTTATGACCTCATATTCTCTTATGTATAGATAGGTATTCTATAGAATTAATGCATTTTTTCAAATGTGTGTTTAGGTAGTACAAATTTGTTCCCCCTGCCATATTTAATTTTACTTTACTTCACTAAATAGAAAGAAAATTACTACATTACTACAAATGAATAACATAGAACAGAACATCCACTTAAAGATAATGTATACATACATACATTTCAATTATAATTTTCTTATGGAAAAGTAATTATTCTTGTTTACGGAAAACATTTGAACATGTTAGTCACTTAAAAATATAATCATTAAACAAAATTAAAATTTCTTATTTTGTTCATTTTATTGAAATAAATAACTTTTATTAATTTACAAAAAAAAAATAAGAAAATCAAACATCAGTCATAGAAATATGAAAGAATTTTATAAAAAGATGTGTGTTGTGAAATTAGATCTAGCTTAATCATAAGTAATATGACTCAGAAATTTTCTAACGAAGGCAGTCAATTCATATTATATACCAATATATCAGTTAACTTGGAAATACAATAGAGAGATCAATATGATTTCAATATGATGCAGTGACAATATATAAATTAATGATATTTTCTCTGTTTGACAAATAAAATTTCGGAATAGTGATAACGGTTACAATATGATGTGAAGACAAACTAGGAATGTTACAAGACTATGGTAGGTTCAAAATATTATATATTTTTTCGCTTACCGTTTTTTCTGAAGAACATATCGAAGATCACATAAACTACATTCATATATAAATAAATAAATAAATATCCTCCAACCACATTCTATTTGACTGCCCAGCCTTGATCTGAGCCAGGAGGAGGTCACTAGTTCGGGAATTGCTCTCCCCTTCCGACATTAGGAGGTCCTCAACGGCCGACATTTTAGCTTTCATCCGGAAGGCGGAATGTCTTCAGTTCAGTTAGGGTCTGTTATAGCACAAAAGATCAATCATAATCGCAGTGCTCTGCTCAAATGGGAGCTAGTACCCCATTCTGTCTCTATTTATCTATCAGTGATCCCTCATTACTTTCTATTATATATATTATTTTATATAAATAATAAAATAGATAAAATATATATCTAACATATTTTATATTAATTGATTGTACTATTTACTATTATATATATATTATTTTATATATATAATAAAATAGATAAAATATATATCTATTTTATATTATCACAAAATTTATAGTATAACAAAAACAAGATTATCGTATACTGTAGACAAAATAAAAGTGATAGTTTTAAATTTAAAAATGGTTGTCATAGAAGGCAATTAGAATTATTGTAATTAGTTATAAATATTTTATGAAAATATGTAATAATTATTTAAGAAGTATTTATTTTAAATTTATTTTTTATTTTTTTATATATTTTATATAATTTTATTTAAAAAAAAATTTTATGATATTTTCATCACTACGTTTGAGTAAATTGGCAACTAAGAACCAAATACGAATATTAGTAATATAATATTATAAACCTATTATTAGTAAACCTAATGTTATTATATATAATAAATTATATTCAATTTATAAATTTTTGAAATATTCTTCTTTAAGCATATTCAATAACTCTGCGTGAAGAGAGTTTAAAATTCAAGACGTCAAAATCTAATGTACGTATTAACTGATTATAGTTCTTAACATTTTAAAATAATATGTAATACGACATAACATACCATATAAAACATGGTATAAAAAAATATAAAATATATAATATATATAATATATATATTATATATACGACGTATAAACGCTCTTAATAAGTTTTATGTGATAGAAACAGATTCTGACGACTTATACACCATTTGAAGATAATGATTTTTGATCAATTTATATCTTTTTTAGCAATATATCTAAAATAATATTAATAACTTAGAATGCCGATATTAGGGTTAAGTAATTTTAGTTATATTTGTCTTTATATTGAACTTTAATTTTTACTTTATTACGCTAATTTAAAAAAATGTAATACCATAATATGTTAAGCATGATATTTTATAATACATCCATTAACATTAGTTAGTTGATATAATATAGCTCTTTAAGATCAAGTATTGTACTTATATTTATGAAAGAAGGTACATTAACTTTATCCGGTGTATTCGGCAAACTTTTTATATAATGAAAGTTTTTTTGAACGAATTTAGTATATGAAACAAAGAAGGAGATAGCGATTATTTCAAAAACAGATTCATTAAAAGTATTGCGATAGCATTATAAATAATATTATTTTCAATATAAAGGTATTTCTATAATCACCTAAATATTATAAAAAAAAACCAAATCGTTCCAGTAGATTTAATATTTAAATCCAAATTATAAGAGCTTGTGAGGTAAATAATTTAGAATAATCTCTTTTCTAATAATCGAAAAAGACAATCAAACAGATTAGCCCTAATAACTTCAGAAAAAATGTGGCTTATACTTGTTAAGTGAAATATAAGAATTTCTTCCCAAATACAATAAAATATCTATATGTTATATATAAAAGAAAAAACAAAACAGAAAATAACAAATTTACCGCAATAACAA
>NC_051847.1:151041931-151057512 GCF_002237135.1 Teleopsis dalmanni
TATCTACAGTAGAGCACGAACGCAGTTTGCTTATACGAAATAATTCGCCTTGTTTGTTTAATGATATTTTGACTCTACATTGAAGTTTTTTTTCATTTTCTGTCTGTTTTTGCAGCGTCTGCAACTACACTTCCCAACGTTGTCAACATATCTTTTTGACACTTTATCCTTTGTTTCTCCACACGAAAGCACAGTATCTGAAGCTTTGTATATATACTTTTTATTATTTGTTTTAGGCTATCCAATTCAATATTAATGTATCTGTGTATATCACTTACGTTTTTATTCTCCTTTTTCTTATTTTTTGTTTTGTTTTGGCTTTTATTATTAAGTATTGTATATTTAAAAATGACTAAGACCTTATAATGAAGGTCATTAAAGTGATTGCATTGAAAAGATATAAATTTAATAAAATCATTCTTTTCATATTAATGTATTATCCTCATCGACAGCGTATTTCATTAAAATCTTAGTTATATATGATTCGATAAGTGCATAGGCTAACCATTTACTTTAAAATTGAAGAATGAAGACAATTTTATTTTTTTGGAACATTCTTTTTTAATTTCCAACCCGGGAATCAGATCCAGAAAACGAATTGGAAAGGAAATTAAATTGCGATGCCCAGAATTTAGCATTGTTATAATCGACTTGTGACCTGATGCCTTAAGCACATTTTACTTACACATTTGGGAACGTATTAATTTCATCCTTCAAATATATTTACAACTCTATGTAATATAAAGTTTTTATTGTTCTTCATTTCCCAAAGCCATCGATGAGTACCATAACATAGGGTGATAAAATTCATACCAGCTGACATTTCAGTTCTTATATGGCTTTGGTCGGTTTTTACCAATCTCTGTCCACTAGATTAATAGCTATTGTACCTCTGGAATATGTATATTAATGAATCTCTACACGACTTAAACAAATAATTTTTTATTGCGTTAAAACAATTCAAATTATTTCAAAATATCTAAACAGAAGCATTATCCAATTTAAACATTGCGTTTTTATCGACAGATATTTGTGCAAACTAGTGTTCATTTTTTGCTCTGATGTCGAAAAGTTGCCATCTATCTTCACTCTACTTTCACTTTAACCAATTAAAACTATTTCATATTTTTCCTTTAACGGTTTTCAAAGCAATCCAGAGTATTCAGCATTACTAATGCCTGTAAGACCATCTTTAGTTCTGGGTAAAAAAATTATATAGTGACGTTTCTAGAGTGTTAACTGTATGGTTTATACAAACTTTCTAATATTTTTAAATGTGCATTGCATATTGCATGCACTGCACAACTATTTACACATTATTTTCTCTTTATAGAAGGAACAATTTTTTTTAAGAGTTTCTTGAATTATATTTTGGTTTCCGAATTTCATAAATCAATCCAATGAGTTCTAGATATAAAAAAAATTGTGGCTGCAACTGTCTATGTATAATTTTTCAAATCACTGGAACACTGGAAATTTATCAGATGTTAATAAAAATCATAATTGAACTTAATTGAGAATAAATAATTTGTCAGAAGTCAGCAACCGATTACTTTTAGAATCTTTATGGAACTCAGACTATAAATGAATGTTTAAAAATCTCACATTTCAAATGTCTTGCAAAAAAAGTTGTAAAATATTTGTTATATTATAATTCAATTCTTATAAAATGCTAAATAAATTGGATTGAGAACTTATGTTACTCTTCATTTCTTCTTCATTTATTTATTATACGCTTCTTTATTTTTTTTTTTGTTACTATATGAATTTATTTCTACAACTTTAAAATACATAGATTCTAATTTTTAATCTGCCTACTTTTCGTTGTGCATTCAACCTATTTATGTGATACATTAATAGGCTGAGTGTTATAGATCTCGAACTACCTATAGACTTGACGTAGACACTTTTCAACTTATTATCTGTGTAGACTTGTATTAGACTTGTATTTAATCTTTCTTCAGAAATGAGGTCAATGCTATTTAACCTACTTAAGCTGCATCCTTATATGACATACACACGATACACTCAAACTTTCATAATCGATTAAAAGTAGCCACACATCCCTGTTGCGTTATCTTAGATCTGATCTCTGTACAGAGTTCATGATCTAACAAACATTATTAATGATTAACTACACAAGTTAAACTAATTGTACATACAAACCTACAGTGATTATTTATTCAGTTTATTCATATCTCAGAAAATATCTCCAACAAAATGTTCGAGGTGAAAGGATCAAGTAACTATAGAATTGCGCTGAGCATCATATTTGTACCATTCGCTCTACTATATCCTGCTTCAATACTGACGGCATTCTTTTCAAATATGGGGACAGAAACGGATAAATTATTGCCTGACATGTACATAGGTTTTTGTTGGTAATTTTCAAAAGCAATAATTCATATAATTGTTTCATATAATTGTTTTTGTATTATTGACGTTTTGAGAAATTTGCATGTTTGTGGGTAGAAATCATTTGAAAGCAGTAGAATCGCCTAAATTGTTTGACATTTATTTATTTAAAAATTAAAAAAAGGAATTTTTAGAATATTCTGATTAATATGCAATTTGGCCTATTACTAGTTCTTGCACCACTCAAATCGATCAAGTGTAAGAGGCAGTACAGTCTAGAATATTACTTCAAAAAACTAATGTGTTCCGCTTTTCGTTAAAAATAGTTTTTATTAAAACTTGCAATATTAAAAAACTGGAAACAAGGCTAGTTCTTCAAAAGTCTAGTATACAACTTCCTGATATATATAGTTAGCTTGCGCTATATAACTTATATATAGTTACTCTGATTTTTACGCAGTAAGATTGTAAGTTGAATGTGAAGACCTAATATGTTTTCTTAGTCACTGGTCCAGCTGAATTAAAATCCACAGAATATTGCATTCAATTTTTAAGTTTAAAATGCAATTAACTTTAATTTGCATTTCTTGGAATCATAAAAGTTTTTATTTGGAAATTATTCTAATTTCTTTGTCTCTTGAAGGGAGATTCCAAATATTATATTTTCATGCTTTTACACATATTGTTATATTTTATATCTCATATTATACCTTTTTTTTATTTATTTGGTTTTTGGCTCATTTAACATATTTAGCGCTTTGCACAATTAGCTTTCATATCAGTCTTTCAGTCAGATATTTGTTTGAAGTGCTTTATTTTTATATATTTATCATTCAACTTCTGTTCAGATAATAAACTTTTGCTTCATGCTCTCTTATTCACTTTATTGTCATTATAAGTCGAAAGAGTACATAAAACTGACAATTTAACCAGAGAGAAAGATAAAAAATCCGCCTGATAAGCAAATTTTTCTACTCAAAAATCCAAAAAAAAATAATATTTTTGCTTTTGCGCGTCTTAAATCAAGAAAGTTTTGCATTTGCAACGAATTCCATTCAAGATACTTCAAAAAAGATACAAACTTGCAATTAAAGTGACAATACATATGCATTTAAAGTGAATTTGTGCAGATACAAAACAAATAAATATCTTCGATATACTCTCATATAGTCTACTTATTTACACAAGTACATATACATATATAAAAAGCACAATGAACACTACTGTTTTAATTAAGATACAAAGAATTCAAACAATTATTTCGAAAATTGTATCATTCGAAGAGTTAAACTTCAACCCAAAAATGCACATCTGCTGTACGAATTCTACGAAAAGGCATGACTTAATCAAATTGTGGCACAGCAAAAGATTTTAGCAATTAATAGATACTTTCCATTAATAGATAGTTCCATAAAAAAATCGAATTAGATGCTTCTGTATTTAACATTCAACGAAAGTTCAACGAAAGGCTGTAGACAGATTTAAAAGGCTCAGATATTTAAAAGCAATTACAACATTTTTTTATAAATCTTAACATTTTATCTAATCAAAACAAAATTATATCTATTTTAGAAACAGAGATTTCTAATTTGATACAATTTATTATGTTTACTATAATGAACATTTTTGAAATCATTTATAAATATTTATGCTCGCAATTTGGCAATTTGTAGTGAGTGAATTTATTTAAAATGGGATTTATTTAGGTTTTATCTATTTTTCGCCAAATTAGTCAGAAGTAAACAGTAGGTGAAAAAAAAATTCCTTCCAAAATGATTCAGTTTGAAAAAATTTTAATCATTTGTGAAGTACGTATATTTTTTTTCACAGCGTTGTGGTGAGAATCAACAAAGTAGGCTAAAATTGTCAGATTCTCTGATATTTAAAAATATTTTATTTAAAAATATTTATTCAGATTTTTTCAGTCAGTTGATCAGTCAGTCAATTAGTTAGTGTTTCTAAAGTTGTATTAAAAATAATAAAAGTTTGTGTTGCAATAAATACTGTTTTTTATTAATAAAAGCTATTTGGTTATTGTAATCACAACATTGGTGACCCCGACACAAAAAGGAGTTGTAAGTTATTATCAAGCCCAACATTAGCAAGCAAGATGACTAACCGTGAGGAAGATTTTTTTCCGGCAGAAGGAGAAAGTCGCACTGACAAGGAGGTATACCGGGTTTCAGTTAAGCCGATGATGTTTTCTAGAGAGCATCCGGACCTTTTTTTTCTGCAAATGGAAGCACAGTTCAGGAATGCGGGAATAACGAAAGATGATACAATGTTCGACCATGTAGTAGCAAGTTTAGAGCCGAAATACCTGGAGTGCATAGTTGATCTGATTCGAGATCCGCCGAAGGTGTTGAAGTATGAGACGTTGAAGAAACGGTTAATATATGAATTCACAGAATCGGAGCACAAAAGGCTGCGTAAGTTGCTGACAGAATTGGAGCTAGGTGACATGAAACCAACTCAATTGCTGAAGAAAATGAAGGAGATGGCCGGCAATTCAATGAATGATGATGTACTAAAGTCATTGTGGTTACAGCGACTGCCAGTGGGAGTTAGAACAATCGTAGCTGCAGTGGAAGGTGATTCTGCACAGTGGGCCAAAGTGGCTGATAAGGTATTTGAAGTACAGGAAACAGAAACGGTTTGTGTAGTACAAAGGAATGAACCGAAGGAGATGAGGAAGGAAATTGACGAGTTGAAAGTCATGATAAATAATTTGGTCATTCAGTTGGGCAAAAGAGGAAGAAGCAATGACAGAGATCGTGGAAAAGGGCGATCATCAAGTGCTAGAAGAGGTAATATCTGTTTTTATCATCGGCGGTTCAAGGAGAGGTCCACAAAATGTGTTCAGCCTTGCCAGTACAAACCACCGCGAAACTCAGCGGAAAACTAAACACCACTTCACGTCTGACGGCGAGTGAAGTGGCAGAGGGTAAAGCATGCCGTTTGTTCTTCAAAGATAAAAAAACAGGTATAAATTATCTAATAGACACAGGCGCGGAAGTTTCAATTTTGCCAAAGAGAATGCAGCCTGAAAATGAAGCCACGCAATATTATTTATACGCAGCAAACGGAGCGAAAATTAGCACGTATGGAACGAAATTAGTGCAAGTTAATTTGGGGTTGCGCAGACAGTTCCTGTGGGAGTTCCTAGTGGCGAAGGTAAATCACCCAATAATAGGGGCGGATTTTTTGAATAATTTTGGTTTGATAGTTGACCTGAAGAACAGGAGAATTTTAGATGGCATTACAGGCCTCCAGGTAATGGGTTCGAAGAGAGAGATGCACTGCGTGAAGCTAAGCACAATTGATGCGACTAGCCCGGTACATAACATTCTGTGGGATTATAAAGAGATAACGGAACCGGCTACTAGTAATAAGGTGGCCACGAAGGTTACGCTAGTAGAGCATCAAATTGTTACCAAGGGACAGCCAGTGTATGCAAAACCTCGGCGGTTAAATCCTGAAAAATTTGAAATTGCGAGAAAGGAATTTGAATTTATGACGAAACAAGGTATTTGTAGACCAAGTAACAGCAATTGGGCAAGTCCGTTGCATTTAGTGGCGAAAAAGGATGGTAAGTGGAGACCGTGTGGTGACTATAGGAAGCTTAATTCAATAACACTACCAGACCGGTATCCAATACCCCATATACATGATTTTACTCGCATATTGTACAATAAGAAAATTTTCTCAACCATTGACTTGGAAAAGGCCTACAATCAAATTCCGATTGCTGAGGAGGATCGACCTAAAACGGCGATAATAACCCCGTTCGGCTTATATGAGTTTAATATGATGACTTTTGGTTTATGCAATGCTGCGCAAACTTTCCAAAGGTTTATGAATGATGTCCTAAAGAATCTGAGTTATGTGGTAACGTACATAGATGATATATGTATAGCATCAGCTGATGAAAAGGAACACGAAATTCATTTAAGAGAAGTGTTCAAACGATTAAGTGATCATGGTCTGAGAATCAATCTGGGAAAGTGTGTGTTTTTTATGAAAGAAGTTACCTTCCTGGGTCATGTGATAAATGGGGATGGAATTAGACCTATAGCTGAAAAGGTAGAAGCGATAAGGAATTTTAAAAAACCGAAGGAAGTACGAGAGTTAAGAAGGTTCATTGCTTCAATTAATTTTTACAGGCGTTTCCTCCCGAATGCTGCAAAGAATCATGGCATCCTGCACGCGCTATTAAAAGGAAATAAGAAAAATGATAGATCTCTGATTGATTGGACAGCAGAGGCCGAGAAAACATTTGAAGTGTGTAAGAATAATCTGGCGAATGCTGCAATGCTAGCACACCCGGCTCCGAATGCGAAACTGGTGCTAAATGTGGATGCTAGCAATTTTGCAGTAGGAGCAGTGTTGCAACAGCTTATAGATGGACAGATGCAACCGCTGGGATTTTATTCCAAAAGGCTGACAGAGACTCAAAAAAGATATAGTACTTATGACCGCGAGCTACTTGCTATATATATGGCGGTCAAGTATTTCAGGTACATGATTGAGGGCAGGAATTGCACTGTGCTAACGGATCATAAACCGATTACATTTGCTTTCTTACAAAGATCTGAAAAAGCATCAGAACGCCAGTTACGCCATTTAGATTTTATCGGGCAGCTGACAACAGATATTCAGCATATAGCAGGCAGCAAAAATACGGTCGCAGATGCTTTATCTCGAGTCGAAAGTGTAGTGGCTGGAGTTAGACGATCACTAGACTATGATAAGTTGGCAGAAGCTCAGAAAGTTGACCAAGAGATGAACGAGTTGATAAGAAACTGTACAGTGTCATCTCTGGAGCTCAAGTTGGTAGAGTTAATTACAGAGGGTGTTTCTGTGTATTGTGATGTATCCGGAAAGAAACCGAGACCGTTTATTACAAAGTCCTTCCGAGCGCAAGTGTTCGAAATGTTACACAATTTAGCTCATCCTGGTAGAAAAGCAACTATAAAACTAATAAGTTCTCGTTTTTGTTGGCCTAAAATGAAGACTGAAATAAGTCAAATGGTGAAAACATGCATGGCATGCCAAAAGTCAAAAATCCAGCGGCACAACAGGACTGTGTTGCAGGATTTCAACACTCCTGATCAACGTTTTGAGCATGTTCATATTGATATCGTGGGACCTTTGCCCTATAGTAATGGTATGCGGTATTGCCTGACATGCATTGACCGGTTTTCAAGGTGGCCGGTGGTGGTACCATTGGCGGAGATTACGGCAGAATGTGTGGCTGAGGCTTTAATTAAGGACTGGATAGCGCATTATGGTGTGCCGAAAAGGATTACGACAGACCAGGGACGACAATTTGAATCCAAGCTTTTCGATGAGCTAGCCAAAATTTTGGGGTGTGAAAGGCATCGAACTACAGCATATCATCCACAGTCAAATGGACTTGTCGAACGTTTTCATCGCACGCTAAAGTCTGCATTGAAGTGTAAATCAAGTGTTGAATGGACAAGGGCCTTGCCAATTGTTGTAATGGGATTAAGAGCGGCATTTAAAGAAGATTTGCAAGCGACACCGTCGGAATTAATTTATGGGGTAAATATACGTTTACCAGGAGAGGTGTTTGATGGTGATTTGAAGCAAGTATCGCAAACAGAGTTTGTTAAGAAGTTAAGGGAAACTATGAGCGAACTGAAGCCATTACAAACATCGCGTCATATGACGGAAAAGCCATTCGTATTTAAAGATTTGAAAAGGAGTACGCACGTATTCTTACGTGATGACGCTGTGCGACCACCATTGAAACAGCCGTATGAGGGCCCATATGAAATTTTATGTCGTGGTGAGAAAACTCTGACAATAAGGGCAAGAGGACGCACGATGAACGTCAGCATGGATCGAGTGAAACCAGCATATTTTGCAAATGAAGCTGATGAAGGTTGTTGCCAAGATAGTGTCAAGGTGTTAGATGATGACAGTAACAAGCAGATAGCACCGAAGGTGACTCGAGTGGGTAGAATAGTGCGTTTTCCATTGAGGCTTATGAGGTAGTAATAATGTGTAATACGGACAGAATTTGTCGTGATGCAGCCGTCAAATTCTAGAAGGGGCTGTGTGGTGAGAATCAACAAAGTAGGCTAAAATTGTCAGATTCTCTGATATTTAAAAATATTTTATTTAAAAATATTTATTCAGATTTTTTCAGTCAGTTGATCAGTCAGTCAATTAGTTAGTGTTTCTAAAGTTGAATTAAAAATAATAAAAGTTTGTGTTACAATAAATACTGTTTTTTATTAATAAAAGCTATTTGGTTATTGTAATCACAACAGCGTATTCGTTTTACTTTATATAACTTCAATATGTATTTGAAATAATAAGAACATTACAACTAGTTGACTAACTATGTTCTAGTACAGCTTTGCATTCAATATTTTAGAAATAACTATGCTTTCCTAGTAAAATACATCTTATCTCATAGGATAATTTTTATTCTCGTATATCCTCAATGTTACTTGTTAACCCATTATCTGACGCTACTAGAAGGAGGCGGAATTTCTTAAAGCCGTTTTACTTGTGCACTTATGTACTCCTAATTAAGAAAAAAAATTTTTTTTTTTTTTGCTAACCCGCCCAGTTTAGGCTGCACCCACTGTTGCGTTTTCGCAACATTGTCAGAATAAAGGTTCACATACCAAAAAGTTTTGATGTTTTAATATTATTAATTTTTTATTTTTTGTGTGTTTTTTGAACATTTAATTCACTTCTTATGATAATTTATAAAACACTTAGGGTGCAAACCAATATTACATTTGGTACAGATATATATGGTTTCACTGCGACACAATTTACACCTTTGTCTGTTAGGTGTTTGGGATACTGTATGATCAACATTGTCGTATCTTGATGATGTTGGCATGTTTGGGTGTCGAAAATCTGATCCTCAGTTATTAGCAAATACTCTGTTACTTCTACATGGAAGTCAGCTTGTGATATAATTGCCTTTTTTTACCATTTTTTTGAAAAATGCAAAGGGAGTTTCCAAGCGTTAACCATCGCTGCATCAAGTCCATTAGTTATAAGAGGCCAGTACCATTTTTTTCCTCGAATCCGTATTCGGTAATTGTTTATAGTATTGTCAAAGAGATCAACGCCACCCATTGTTTTATTATAATGCTGATATTACCCATTTTCTTCTCTTTTCTAATATAGCCTTTGGTAGTTTGCATAGGAAGAGTTGCGATGTGGTGTGATGCTACTGTAACTACAGAATTGTCATTCCATCGACATAAATATACATTGTTGTCGACATTGTATACCGCATCACTTGCTCCTCGTAGCTGCTTAGATATGTCCTTTACATTTACATATATATTTATAAATTTTGGACCACTTTAGTTTTTCTTTTTTGTTTTTTTTTTTGATACGTTAGTTTCAACTTCATCGGTCGTATAATTGAAAACCATTTCTAATTCACCTGCTACTTCATTTGGTAGTTGTTCTCCATCCTCCATCAACGTGTCATCTAATTCCTCCGCATCACTGTGGTTATCGACATTGGGCGGAGGCAAGATAGTAATGCGTGTACTATCAGGGGAATCAATATCATTAGATCTCATCAAAATATCTTCAATATCACACATAGATAAAAACTTTATTTTAACACTAATGTTTTAAGGCTGAATATTAAATTAACACTAGAAATGTTAATTTGAATCTAATGACTGTATTAGAAGTCTTAGTGTATTTATTCAATAATTTATATTTATACACCAACATTGTACAGTTTCTAAGAAGAAGTATAAAATTATACTGAAATACCATAAAAAATCATAAGATAATATTAAATATTTTAAAACATGGGAATATTTATCGTGATAAGTTAGAGCAAGCTTATTATTTAATTGCTATTACGCTAAAAAATCAATTGAGACTACCTGCTACAAGCAATAGTTTCTTTACCGGAAAAAAACTTTAGTACTCGTTTCTTGACATTGTTGCGTTTTCGCAACACCTGACTTTGAGAGTTTGTGAAACGTACATATATCACCAAATAGTTTACAATTTATATAGATTCGCTAGAATACACTATTGTTATTAAGATTTAGGTAAAAAATTAACACAAATTTTCTCCATTTATATAACACATGCATAAAAATAAGCAAAAGTCGTATAATTTTAAAATAACACAAAGACGGCTCTGCAAAATCTTCCATTAAATTGTATCTATACAACTCAGGTCAAAAAAAAAATTATATATTGTAGATAAATCATAGTCCTATTGTACAAAAAAAACTATAAGCACAAAAACCTTTTAGTTAAATTTTAAAAAATTTTTGAATACAGCGTTAAAATTGTTGCGTTTTCGCAACATTGTCAGGCAATGGGTTAAGCACTTAATACTTAATAAGAATACTGATTAGCGTATATTAACATAAATATTTTTTTGTTTAATTGATGATGATAATGATATTTATATGAATACGTTCCATATTCAATATCAATTAAAATAAATAAATAAAAAATATGAAAATATACAATAAAACAGAAACATTACTCTTTTTTTCAAATCGAAACATATTTTGATTTTTACCAGTGAAAAATTTTTATTACAAAAGGTATTATGCGATATTCATTATCAGTGGCGGAGCTAGACCAATGAATTTTCCTGCTTCTAGCCTTGAATTTGCAACAGCTACAATTTTCGCTTCAACTGATAGAATTTTCCAAACAGATAGTCTCTCTTGACTCATCGTATTTCTCAAGTAGATCTTAATCAATTTTAACTTCGAGAAGCTTCAACCTTTAAGAATCGACAGTCGGTATCAATTAAGATAGCTTCTATTCATTGTGGTAAAAAAATGTACTCTTTACCGTATTTGAACGGATTATATAAGTCATAATATGGTCATTACTGAACAATCGTTGCGTCTTCGCTATTCTTTTTTTGTTTAAATTTAAGTGCAATTTCGTGATTAAAATGTCTAAGTTGTATAAGAAAAAAGATGGTAAGTTCCACTCAATTTTAACAAAAAAAAAAGCGTTTCACAATAAAAGTGATATAGATTGCCAGATTTACCCAATGTTAATCAAATGACAGTTACCAAGTTCTAACTTTTACCAACTCCATAAACCCACAATTCAGAACTGAATGATTTCTTTCAATAACAAAACAAAATCCGGTTCCTAACTAATTTTTTCTACAAACAATTGGGCTTGTTCAACGTTTTTTTCAAATCCAGTCCTACGATAGCCTTTTTATAAGTTTACTTCAGTCGATTGCCATGATTTATTTATATTTTGCACTCGTATTAAATTCGAAAGTTAGCATTTCATTCAGGACTGCCAACTCATCAGTTTTATTTATCAGGTCCTTCACGCATACAATAACGTCATCAAATTGCAAAAATATCATTTTTACTGCTTCGATTCTACTGTTCTATCTTGTTTCAGAGAGAGATTCTAAGGTCGACTCGGCGTTGAAAAAAACAAATAGATTTTATTGATAAATTCGAGAAACGTTATTACAGTTCCTTTTAGTTTGCTTAATGATTAAGAAATTCACGTAATAAGAGACAAACAAAATCATTTTTTTTCTGGTTAAGTGGAGTTAAAGTTCTATGAAATAGGTACAATTTTTTACGATGCCCCTGTGCGGAACGCATAGCACCGCTACTGTTTCTTATCATCATTTATCGTCTAATATATGAAGAAATATATTTTTAGGACCTTTATTGCTATGTTTATGGTTGCTGAGATGTGACATTGTGACAATGATCCCAACTTAGGACTGAGTTCCATTTATACTTTGCGCAGTCTGTACTGTCTTCGAAAGCAATTCCATTGACGCCAACACTGTGTCGTCAACAGCTTGACATAAGTACAAAAGTAAAATATTAATTAAAACCAATTTCAAGTAATTCTTTTGATATATCAGAATAGATGCGTTTAGGTTCTACATATTCTAAGCTGCGTCTTAGCTTCTATATAATATTTTTAACATTTTTTTTATTTACGAATAATCATATTTCTTTTTTATGTTGCATTCCTTTTTAGTCCTAGAACCAAATCTCTACATTTGTTTCAAAAAGTATCTTCATACATGAAATTTATTGTTATTAACACATCAATCAATCACTTACATATGCGCTTCATGTGCTTCATGTCGGGCTCTTCTATAAAAATAAATTATAAGAATACAATAATTCTTTCGGAGACTTGATTTTTTTACTTAAGTTTTTTATTTTTCAAGGATATAAAATCTCTAGAAAATTGTTTATTTATAAAACAATCAAAAGAGGCAGTAAATTTTAAAATAAAAATAATAAAAATATCAGATGGAATTGCTAATACTCCATCAAAACTGCTGCGAGCAGTTGCAAAATATGCCAATCTTCAATGTTGGCTATTTTATGGAAATATTTAATATGGTATCGGCCCCTGTTTTACATACAAATATAAATGTGTTTTTTTATGTATATATGTATATCACTTATATACTATATATCGTATATGTATAAAGTGAAATGAGTTTCTTTAATTATTAAAAGGGGTGCAAAAATTCTTGACAAGCATTTTCATTCTTTGTTTTTGTTTTGCTTAAGCTTCGCAGCAGTGCAAAGAGTAAATTCAGATACAAAATAAACATCAACATTTATGAGTTGTAAGGCATCAGAACAATAAACACAAATGTTGTCACTCAACAGACAACATTTGTCCGTCATCCATGAAGTACATAAGCATGCATTGTTTCTGTTGTACCAAGCAACTATTAAGGACGTAGATACCAGATATCGTACAATACGACAACAGTAAATGAAAGTAAAAAAAAAAATATTTTATATATTTTAATATTTTAATTATGGCTTTTAGTTTCATATTAGAAAAGTTAAGGTCGTTATAAATTACTGAAAATAAAACTACATGAATAATGATTTACAATTACAGAAAACAAAAGTTTCCCTACTTCCACAGAGGTTAGTTAACTAAAAAAACTAAAACTCTAGATCAATGGTTCCTAAACTTTTTCTGACCAAGGATCACTATGATATTTTTATCTTTAGTAGGAACCAACACTGTATGATTATTTTAATATACTTAACGTATCTCTGGTATAATGTAAAATGAATTGTGTAAGTGCATATGTACATTATATAGGATATAAAATAGGTTTATAATTACTTAGAAATGTTTTGTGCTTGTTTTCTAATAAGCGAGTTCTTACTGGATAAACTACAAACTATGTATCCATACCTGTGAAATTCGTTGCTTTGACTATTTTTAACTATCTCGCAGATCACCCGTTGAGCACCACTACTCTAGATTAAAAACGATAGTTAAAGCAAATAATACTATTTTGAACAAACTTCGGTGTGTAATTATTTTTTATTCAGTGCTCTTTCATAAATTAAACACTATTAGTTTCCAACCTGAAGTCCAACCTTTTGTTGCAAATTATGACTCAGTTCTGCTCAGTTCAGTTTAGACTGTAATCGCCTAAACTTCTTTGTTTATATGTATTAATTTTATTATATATATTTATTCCTTCCCCTTTATGTCTTTCCTGCGATGACATTCACAAGTATTTTGAAAAGTACAAATAGGCAATTACATTTACCTATCCAATTATTCAAGAATAAATAAATACTTAAAAATTATTTATTACATTTTTAACCATTGTCTAGCATTTAATAAATACTGTATATTTAATTATCCATCTATTATATAGACCAAAATTACAGAAACTAAAAATAATTATCAATACTTTTTCTTATTTTGCCTCATACACAACTTTAAGAAAAGTCTACTGACATTGAAAATCTCGATTTAGTTTTTGTGTTTACATTTATATATTAGTAATAATTGAAATCCATATTAATATATTATTCTCAAAACGGATATTTTCAGGTGTTTGAACCACTATATGTAAATATTTGGTAGAGTTCAAGTAATAAGGTCAACTTCAAATAGCATTAACCTAATTATTGTTCAATTTATTCAATTTTATCTGAACTCATTATCTAAAGTCCTAAAATAAATCCACATGTTTAGTTTTCTAAACTTGCTGCCTATAATGTAAGAGCAATTTCTTTTATACAGCAGAGGGTCTTAATGTTTTTTTTAAAGCAAACACTTCCTGTAACAATTTTCACAATTTTAAAATTGAAAAAAATTAAAATTCATTTACTTCACGAAAAAAACGCACCCTCAAAAAAGATCTAAAAGTAAATACTTAAGGAAAGCAGTGTATTGCGTTCGACTGCATCCAATAAACACATCAAAAGAATTAATCAAGTATCTCAAGTGTCTGATTATAAAAAGACAATATTTTGAAAAATAAAAAAACAAATAAAAAAAGAACATAAACTTCAAGATGCTGCAACTGAGAATTATGCAGTACACCAGCGAAAAAAAATCTTACGCATACCAACAATGAATTTCGAATGCAGAAGATACAATGCACACAGACACATAGCATTGAACATACAGTTGAGTTCGGACTGAGATGCACAGATACCCATAAGTAAATATTACAATTTTACAGACTTTTAGAAGATGCAAAATAACCTCTCCAGCACTAACCACGACAATCACAACAAGAACATCGAAGTTTTTATTATAAGTTATACAGATAATGGACTATAATATATGTACCGCTTTTACAATTGCAACAACAACAACAACAACAACAACAACAACAACAAGCACAGCTGCAGTACTCAATAAAATCAATAACAGAAAAAAGGAACATTTTTTGACTTTTTTTTTGTTTAATGACCATCTATTTTTATTATTATTTCTATTAAAAAATCTTTGATATTAGTTTCATTAGATATACGCCTGCGCGGTAAATTGGTTTTTGACCGTTGCACGCACGACGTCACTTCCAGTATCTGGAAGTATAGGCAGTGAGCGGTGCAGAGAGATACAAATATATATACTATCTAAGTGTCATTCAACGAGCCGAGCGTCATAGCTCAGCTATTATCTATAACACGCATTTTCCCTTTATTTTATGCACGGCATCGTTAAGTGCATTTTTAAACCTTGCCTCACATTCGCTCCCTGCCACTAAGCTTATCCGCAAACTCGCTTTGAAGAAACCAGCTTTTAAGTGAAAATTAATCAAAACTTGGAGTATTAAGTGTGGATTTGCAAGTTGCACTGTTCGTACTCGTATGACAATTTTTTGCTTTGACTTAATTAATTTGATGTCAAATGACGTTGATCGAGCATGAAAGCTACAAGAATTTACGAGT
>NC_051847.1:151057612-151068481 GCF_002237135.1 Teleopsis dalmanni
TAATTGAAATCCATATTAATATATTATTCTCAAAACGGATATTTTCAGGTGTTTGAACCACTATATGTAAATATTTGGTAGAGTTCAAGTAATAAGGTCAACTTCAAATAGCATTAACCTAATTATTGTTCAATTTATTCAATTTTATCTGAACTCATTATCTAAAGTCCTAAAATAAATCCACATGTTTAGTTTTCTAAACTTGCTGCCTATAATGTAAGAGCAATTTCTTTTATACAGCAGAGGGTCTTAATGTTTTTTTAAAGCAAACACTTCCTGTAACAATTTTCACAATTTTAAAATTGAAAAAAATTAAAATTCATTTACTTCACGAAAAAAAACGCACCCTCAAAAAAGATCTAAAAGTAAATACTTAAGGAAAGCAGTGTATTGCGTTCGACTGCATCCAATAAACACATCAAAAGAATTAATCAAGTATCTCAAGTGTCTGATTATAAAAAGACAATATTCTGAAAAATAAAAAACAAATAAAAAAAGAACATAAACTTCAAGATGCTGCAACTGAGAATTATGCAGTACACCATCGAAAAAAAATCTTACGCATACCAACAATGAATTTCGAATGCAGAAGATACAATGCACACAGACACATAGCATTGAACATACAGTTGAGTTCGGACTGAGATGCATAGATACCCATAAGTAAATATTACAATTTTACAGATTTTTAGAAGATGCAAAATAACCTCTCCAGCACTAACAACAACAATCACAACAAGAACATCGAAGTTTTTATTATAAGTTGTACAGATAATGGATTATAATATATGTACCGCTTTTACAATTGCAACAACAACAACAACAACAACAAGCACAGCTGCAGTACTCAATAAAATCAATAACAGAAAAAAGGAACATTTTTTGACTTTTTTTTTGTTTAATGACCATCTATTTTTATTATTATTTCTATTAAAAAATGTTTGATATTAGTTTCATTAGATATACGCCTGCGCGGTAAATTGGTTTTTGACCGTTGCACGCACGACGTCACTTCCAGTATCTGGAAGTATAGGCAGTGAGCGGTGCAGAGAGATACAAATATATATACTATCTAAGTGTCATTCAACGAGCCGAGCGTCATAGCTCAGCTATTATCTATAACACGCATTTTCCCTTTATTTTATGCACGGCATCGTTAAGTGCATTTTTAAACCTTGCCTCACATTCGCTCCCTGCCACTAAGCTTATCCGCAAACTCGCTTTGAAGAAACCAGCTTTTAAGTGAAAATTAATCAAAACTTGGAGTATTAAGTGTGGATTTGCAAGTTGCACTGTTCGTACTCGTATGACAATTTTTTGCTTTGACTTAATTAATTTGATGTCAAATGACGTTGATCGAGCATGAAAGCTACAAGAATTTACGAGTACTTTTGTTGTATGAACAATTTCATCTCCTGCATTGAGAAAGGATTGCAATTTATAACTGATTTGGTTTGATCTCGAGTTGGCGTAAAGACAAGTTTTATCGTATAGAAAGCGGTTTGTAAAACACAACAAATTTATTTGATGAATAAACAGAATTTTATTCCTAGAACAAAATATGCTTCTTAATGTTGTTTTTAAGTTTGAAATGAAGTGAGAATATCTAACCTCAGTAATACTGGTTATACGAACTGAACATCAACTACACACGTAATCTTATAAACAACTAGTAGCTCATAAGATCAAATCTCATTCGATTATAGGTTTTGAAGCTATTGCGGCCATTTACCTACTCTGCCAATGCTTAGAGTTCATTAAAAAGCTATCACATTCTCTCCCTTCGGTGCCTGCTCAAATATCTATTGTAATTATAACACACAATGACTCTATGTTATGAAGTCTAAATAAACCTTGCTCCCATTTCAATTGTATTCAAATATCCCCGAATGTTGATTGAAATTCATTTTGTGTACAAGTGGACGTTTATATTGCACTATAAGGTAGAGTCCAAAGGAAATAGGACTTCTTAAAAATATGTACTCGGAGTGAGGTTATCAATTGGCAATGTAGCGTTAGGTTATCAGATCCTTCACTAATGAATTACTTAAAATCTATATGGTATGTCAAGTACACAGAAATGCGCTTTTATCATTTGATATTAGTTCTTCAGCAGATGAATGAATGTGGTACATTATCCATGAGAAGTGGTACGCCTTAATTGGCACGTCTTAATTGAAAACTTGCGATTTGTAATTGAAAGCAGAACGAAACTACACTTTAAGACAAACATTTCTCAGTGTTATTCATATAAATCAGTTCATTCTTTTGGATGCTCCAAAATGGGTACTACCTATATAATATAGTAATTCATATAAAAATAACGACTATAATTTTTAGTAATTATAACAAACAAAGTAATAAATGTTGAGACACAAATTTACATTTTTGTACGGAGAAAATGCAATTTATAATCTTTTAAGTATATCTCACATTTTGTTTGTCAAAATTACCTTGAGTTCATTTTTACACTTGATTGATTGATTCGAAATTTATGCGAATATTTGTATTAATGCTCGCTGATTCCTTTGAGCAATAAGAGTTCCAAATCCAAAACGTAAACGAAATCATGAAGAGTATTTCGCTTTAGTGAACTCTGGAAGCAGTTTCCTGCGCTGAGCTCATTTGCATATACAAAGCCACACACATTTGTTTGCATATTCGCATACGAAAATTGCGATCATAAATTGCACGGCAATTTGGCTTTATTTTAATGGCAAATTGCTTATCAATTGCAATTGAAAAACAGATATAATTTATGTTAATTATGCGTATCAAATGCAGTGAATATCACGCGAATTGTAGGTGCGTAAATTGTATGCGAAACTGCTACGGATTTTTGCAGAAGGTGCATATCTATCAGTACTGGCTATATATCTACTAGTAAATAGGGAAACTATCTTGCATGCATACAATTTTCATTTATTTTAGAGATTACATATCACAAACCATTTTAGCTCTGTCATTCAACAAAAATCATAGGTTGGTCTAGGCCGGGCACGAACATTAATGCCAAGCAAAACTATATATAAAATATATAAATTTAAAAACAAATCAGAAAAAAATTCTTGTAAGAATTAACAAAGGCGACGACGATTAGCACGACAAACTGTCGCCTTCCAAGGAATTTTGCACTTTTTTCTTTTTTCACTTAAAAAAAATATTCTTTGAATCTATGCGGTAAATGCACTTTTTGAGATGGCGCTTTTGCGACATGGAAACTTAACGCAAGAATAGCAAACATTGCCGGTGACGCCTCGTTTGTTTTTTATGAAACTTTTTCAAAATAATATTTTCCTTCTCTTCTATATATTTTTAAATATGTTTTTCCATTCGTCTTCGTTTGCCTACTGCATTTTTGTTTTTATGCACTTTTATGCATTTTTATGCTTTTCTGCATAAAAATGAGCTGTCTTCGCATTGCACTTTGCAATCGCATGCACTGGATTGCCTTTGCAGACTCATGTGCAAGCGTTTTGCCACAATTAACATGCGATTCATTCCGTGACATTTGTTCTTTTGATTTGACACGTTAATACGCATCAGAATTGTGTGAATTGGGATTTTAATTTATTTATTCACACATTCAATATTAGTTCAAGCTTCTGCCATCGAGGCTATCTGCCTTACCGGCCGGCCTGCCTGTCTTCCTGCTTGTCAGCGCAGTGATTTTATTATAGATAATTGCATAATTCCATTGAGTTGTATTTTGCATATTAATACTGAAACTTATTATTAGAATTGAAAGACTCGCCATTACTGTTCAATGTCTATTGAAAATTAGTGTACTTTGATCTCCAAAGAGGTCGTTGTAACCACCTACCAGTTATGTATTCATTGTAATAGATTAAGTAATTCTCTTGTTTGCTTTAAGACAATGAAGACTTCTTTTAGGGGTATCGCCAGGTTGTGCAGTGAAACCTCCGCAATAATAGAGTTTAATGACATAATTGGAAGCGAAAAGGAAACGCAGGTGTTAGTATATATTAATGTAACTATTATCTTTAAATTAAAATGAACAGTCATAATAAATATGAAAAGTGGACTCTCCTTAAACAAAGCTAATATCATATTCTGCCTTACATACAGAACCTTCTTCTTAAGATGAAAGTGCGAGAAATGGTAATCCTTCAGATTAGCAGCCAATCAGCTTAAACGTTATTGTAATAGGAGAGAGGTCTGAACGTAGCGCAGATAACGAAATCTTTTGGATATAATTCACTTCTCTAACATATGTTTAGTTGACTACAACTAATAACGCTCTTGTCCATGAAACTGATTGATTGATTGATTAATCATTATGTGTTGATCAAGTAATAGATTTTTCTTGTACTCATGTAAGCAGAAACCATTCTGGTATAATGCAGCTATACATAAATGTAGGCGCAAAAAATAAATATTGTATGTAATTTCATTTTAGGTGATTTTGAACTGCAATAACTATCGAGAACACTATATAAATGAGACATATAGATATATAATATCTATATAAATATCCGAATCACTGGATTTTGTAAAATGAAATAAACTTTTTGACTTCAAAATCTATACGCTTTATTCAACAGTAGTATGTTATTTGATAATAATAGTGTTTTATTCGGAGGAATTATCCGAAACTGAACTCTTAACTGAAAATTCTAACTAACTCAAATACGAACTGACATAATCAAATTATTTTCAAGCTTTCCATTGCTGATATGGTTAAATTCGCAACAATATTATATTATATAGAGATATAATAAATGATAGGATGGAATGCTTCAACAAGGATTAGAATGAGTGAGACTTTGACCTTGACCGCTGTTTTATAGTCTCTCATTGCTTTTTTCACTGTTATATAGTAATACGGATCTAGTGAAAGCTAGTAAAATGGTTATTTTAAAAGTATTGACTAGTTCGTAATTCTCACACCACACTATCTGAATAATTCAAAACCTATTATTGTACATATATTACGACACTATATAATTAATTAAATTATTTTCTAGTAATATAGCTCTATTTTCTTGATATTGTAACAATATTATGAAGTCACAACTCATAGGTTTTATTTAACTCAATACAAAATTTGAATAATTTTATTCTATTTATAACAATTTCTTTCACATGTGCAAGGCAAGAGTATTTTTTCGAGCCGTTGCTTTGACTTTAAAATGCTGGTAAGGTTCAGCCTTTCTAGCGCCACTCATCAAGTATTGGCCTAAATTTTGTGTGGCGGAATAGCAGTGTGGCAGTGGTGCTAATAAATGCGAACGCTGTTGCCCTAATAAGCGTATCCCCAATCACCAATTGCAATACGGTCCCACCTATGCCCG
Organism: Teleopsis dalmanni; assembly: GCF_002237135.1. Taxonomy (NCBI): domain Eukaryota; kingdom Metazoa; phylum Arthropoda; class Insecta; order Diptera; family Diopsidae; genus Teleopsis; species Teleopsis dalmanni. The sequence goes on from NC_051847.1 coordinate 151,062,928, forward strand.
CTCGTACTTTATTGTCTACTTTGGTACTAATACTGCTTTCCTGTTCTGTTAGTCTAATTCCTTCTTACTAACACACGCACACGCATACACATTTATATACATATATATATGTACTAAAGATTAATGTCAATTTGATGGCATTTCAGCTTTACTTTTAATGACATTTTGATTATGCTCATAAATTAATTGCGTCCGTCATCGATTCCCGGCGGCGGAGTTTAGATTTTCAGTTTCTCATAACTTAGTCATGTTTCAGCAATTTACAGATCCACTGATGGTTGGCTTTGGGTAACGGAATAGTTAGGTAGCCGATTTCTCTGTTTGTTGCAAGTTTTAACGATTTTAAAATATTTTCCACTCAACTCGAGTAATGTGGCAACAGCTGCTCTGAAGTAGCTCAGTTTAAGCAGCTTAGGTGCTTGTAAAAAGTATACGTCATTGAATTTTCATATATAGAATAATCTAATTTTAAGAAGAGTCATTCCTGCTAATTGCGCCACGCAACGGCATTTGGCGTTGAGTGTTTGATTGAGACTTCATTAACTTTATTCAACTTTTAGCGATTATACAAATATACATTAACATTAAATAAATGAAATAACTTAATGATACTATATAAAAATATATTTCTGAATATATTTATCATATTTATAACATATAAATACAAATAACATTTAATATTTTTCTTTCGCATAACGATTGGTGCAATGCTCTCAATATCTTTGACTTAAATTCGTAAAGTAAACAAATCTCAAGCTTTTTTATTTGTATATTCAACATTTTTTTCTTTACTTTAAAAGAAATTTAAATAATTAAAGAAAAAAGAATTGGAAATAAAATTTAAAGAATTTTTTGCTGAATCAATATTCACTCTTTTGCCAATCTTTCTTTCACTGTTATTTTATTTATCTACAAATGAGTTTTGTTTACTCTTTAAAATAAATAAGCACGTTTTCTCAAACAGTTCCAATCATTTTTACATTCTTATATTTATTAAAAAAAATAATTTTTTCCTAAATATTTACGCAGTTTATGTGCAAAGTTTTATAAACCAGCAGGCCTTTTACACGGCAGAACTGTGATGTCAAGGTTGCCACATTTTACAAAAACTCTTCATTTAAATTGTTTTTAATTGCCATTTAAATGGTGTAAACAAATTTAAATTTCATTCTATAAAATCCGTACCTTGTCGTTACGAATATTTAGTGATTTTTATATGGTCTCGGCATTGAAAACTGCCACAACACAAATTTATATATGGAGTTATAAGATTTATGAATATATAAATAATTTTTTATTGATTTTAGTTTAATTTTTTTTTTGTGGTAATTAGTTAGGTAAATGTGGCATTAGGACTTCGGTCGTGTTTTACTACATTTGTTTGTATGTGCTTTTATTGTGTATGAAAAACAATTTGTTTCATTTAATATAAATTTGAACATTGAAATGTACATAAATATTCATTTTCTTTTAATCTGTGCAGTTTTCTTCAGATTATTGATGATAATTTTGCTGTTGGAACGCACTCAAGAATAGAAGTTCAATGCTGTTATATTACAACCTCTTAGCGTCCAATATATATATCAATATATCAAGTTAGTTTGTGTTGTAAAACCCAGGCGACCATCTAATCATCTGAATCTCGACAATGTTTAGTTTATTCTAAATAAAATCAGTAGTCATTGTTTTATATCAGTTTATATATATTAGTTGCCTGCGTTTTTATCAAACCCGAGTTCCAAAAAAAAAACTTAAGCCACTACGAACCCATTTCTAATTATTCCTGGACTTTTTCACCCAATAGTAGACAATTTTGCTTAAGTACGAACTTATATTAATTAACAAAAAATAAGCGTCATTAGCAAATATTATTTCATCCAAGAAATATCAATTTTTTTGTCAAATTTAATAATGTTCTAATTGTTCTTATAAAATATTTAATTTCTCCATTAAGACTTAAAGCCTATTCACACGGCATAAGTTAATATATTTTTGATTTTAGTCAATCAACTCACCTCATCAGAAAATCAATTAAAATTACAACCTGAATCCATCCGAAAACTCGACACTCAAAATAACGATTAGATTGTAAGTTATACAAAATTAACTTAAATAAAGTTCGTGATAAGCAATTGTGCAATTGTATTGCGATATTATAAATAATTTGCTGTGTAAACAGTTTTAAAAGAAAACCATCCGAACGAACAAAATTATAATTACTTGTCTATTATGCTATGTTTACACTTCAAAATTAAGACACTACAATTAATGATAATTCCGGAAGCGTTTACACAACGGCAACTGGATTTACACATATCGATGCAAAGTAACAATTGAATAAAATTACAATTGTCACAAAAGTTTGAAGTTACCGAACTTCATAAATATTATAATATGATATTATATCGTAATATATCATCAGTTGATATCATAAATAGTAAAAAAAAAAATTTGAATAACTAGATGTGAACCCATGCCATACATATTTCTTTCTTACCACTTTTTTCAATTTTAGTCATAGACATTTCTTCCCCTATTTATTTTAGTTAATACTAAAAATCCATCCTTTTGGATATAATTTTTTGCGTTGCCTCGATCAATATATCCACTTTTACCACTTTTATGTCGATTTAGTCGGAAAGCCTTTTCCTTCGCTATTTTTTTTCTCATTTCTTCATAATCTTGATCTGCTTTTAAGTTTATGTTAAATAACATGAAAATAATTTGAATTTGTTTAAACATTTGAAATTTTCGGAATTTGTTAAAAATTTGAATAACAAAGTTCACCTTAGAAATTTCAATTATTCAATTATTGTGAATAAGTCTGCCTGAGATATACGACTAATTGGTACTCAATTAGTGACTGAGAAACTACATTAATTGAGATAATGTATTTGGAATAATATATCTAGCATTATTCGCTTTTAAAATGCATTAGAAATTAATGTTTTTGATATTATATATACATATGTAATTGAAACTATTTTCTGTGACTTATCGCATAAGAATTACTGTATATAATTTTCCTAAATTTTCATTTATTTAAGTGTTTCCAATTTGATAATAAAATGTCTTACTATCCATATTCAATACGAGTATCGTAAGTCTACGTATTTCCTGCACACTTAAGATATACGTGAGGTGAAGTTGTAAAAAAAATGTTACACATTAAAATAAAAGACTTTCACACTTCGAAAGTTGCTGCTTTTGCAATGCGAAACATAAATTTGGAATTATCAAAGCGCCAAGTGAAATTGTTCGTTGCACTTACATTAAATCCGTGTGAGTTAACATTAACAGAATCACTCTCATATAGTAAATTAATATACATACACGAATTACATAAATAGTTCAATACGTCGGATAAACTGTGAAATACGCCAATGACATACGCCATAGACATCTAGCGACTCAGGCTTCAACAGAGGACGCCTGTTGAATATGCGTAGGCGTTGCCAGAAAGCAATGCAGGGAGGTTATCAAAAAACTATTTCTGTGATAGTTATAACAAAGAAGTATATAAAATGTTTTTTTCAATTGAAAATTATATTTATAAATTATTCGAAAATTTAGTTTGGCTCATTTACTATGTTAACAAAAATACAAATTATTACAACACAATCAGAACAAATTGCTAAATATGACTGCTTATACATAATCATGCCAATACGTTCGCCATGTTCGAATCACTTAAAGGGGGTGAAAATTACTTAAAGGGTATCTGTATGTAACAGAACCACTATTCTATTTATATAGCCCCTGTTTGATCCATCCAACTAATACATTAATATAACCAGACAATTGTTGCTTCTTTAAGTTCTTTAAGACACTTAATAAGAGAAATGATAATTGCGTTGAGTCTAATATTTACAGTCAGTTTCAATCCGCATGAGGTTAATCCATCCAGATCTGTCAAAACGATATCAGACGCCTTCACCACCACGGATCACAAATCTTTTTTTAATCACGTAGGACTCATATTTGAACAGTAAATGTGACTTCATAATGCCAGTCATTAAAGCTTAAGCTATTTATAAAGCATATTCCGCTGTAATGAAACTTTTATCTCTTCTAACCTAATCTTGTTAATTATTTATTGATAAACAAATTTAATCTGTTTAATCGAAACATTTTTTTAGTGCCACTAGTTTACATTTCTGATGTTGATAGGAACTCACCTCTCAATACACTTCCAACAATGCGTTATTGCAATTTTGCATGATATTGGCGATCTCATATCATCAGAAGATATCGTCTTTACAACGAAATAAAGAAGACGTTGCGAGGATGTTTTTAGAGCCTAAAAAAGGAATGACTGATATATTCAAGTTAATGTAACAATATTGTAAAACTGCTCTCATTTATGGTATACGTTTATATTTTATAAAATTAGTTATAGGTAAAATAGTTCTTCGTTTTCAAATAATTAAAATTTACTAAATATTTCGCATACAATAAACTCTTGGTGAGGTGAATATCCAATATTACAAGCCCTCAAAATAACGAACGATGAAATACTTGTGAATAAAAAACATACCAGAAACGTTCTCTAAAGCAACAGAAATTGCATTTCAAATTCTTTCAAAATCAAAAAAATTTTTGAAAATTGTTGTTGTATTGAGAGTCTATTATGTTGGCATTTGCGCAAATATCTTAAATATCAAATAGTTTAAATGATATGCACAACACTATTATATACTATAATAATGTGTTAAAGTGATAGTATACATCCAATGTATGTTACATTTCATTCAAAAGTATGTCATAGACTCGTGGATGTGGCAATAATCTATACGATCTGAAGTTAGATAGATGTAATATAAGGGGTATTCACTCTGTCTTGCAAAGTCATTGCAAGGTGCACGAAATGTAAGAATGCTAGGTATACTAAAATAGCAAGAGTGCAAGAACACGTCTGTTGCAGAATTATAACATCAAAATAAAACATCTGTTTTTGCAGCATACTACATACACATGAGAAGCAACAGCTGCCAAAACAGCTGTTTTTTTATTTTTTGTTTCGTTGCAAGCATATATACATGGATTTAGGTATAGTAACATTGTAAGCAACTGCAAAAAACTTTGAGGGTGCATTTTGTTGTTGTCTATTGTAAGCACTATCTGTGCCTTTCGTACACCTTGCAATGAGCTTACAAACCAAAGTAAATACCCCTATCTTCTTCTTCTTAGTTGGCCATTACAGACGTGTGTCGTCTTTGGCCGCGTCGAGTAGCCTCCGCCAGTCAGCCCGATTAGTTGCCTTCTGACGCCAGTTGGTAGTACCGAGCGCCCCCAAATCGTTGGTCACCTGGTCCTTCCACCGAAGATGCGGACGTCCTCTACCGCGTTTTCCACCTGGAGGTATCGAACCAAATACCTTTCTAGCCGGAGCACTTTCTTCCATTCGCACGACATGACCAAACCAGCGTAGCCGCTGAATTTTTATGCGCTTAACTATGTCAATGTCGCGGTATAGCTCATACAGCTCATTGTTCCATCTAATTCGATACTCGTCGCCAACGCGTAAGGGACCATAGATCTTCCGAAGAATTTT
>NC_051847.1:151068581-151076565 GCF_002237135.1 Teleopsis dalmanni
AAAAGAAAGCAGTTTACTATGTGCATAAGTACATTTAGTTATCGATCCATCATATAAAATTGAATGCGCTGAGACCTGTCACAGCTGGTGTTTGCTTAATAAACCTCCCACAAAGGGCACAGAAATTTTTCTATTAAAAAATAATACGAAAATGCGTATTCGTACTTTCCTTGAACTACAGAATAAATTTATATTAAATATCACATCAAGTTATTTATTTCCCTATTACTTAAAGTGAAAAAAAAAATTTATTAAAAAATATATTGAAGAGGACTTATTATTATTTGCAGCATTTTATGCATACAGTCATTCAATATATGACATATTGACAGTGAAGTGAATACATTAAGTAGAGTATAATACTATTTGAAATTTTCTTCCGAATCTTTTATGGTTTGTTTAGTATATTAAAATTAACTTTTTATTAAAGGAAAGCACAATTTCAAAGAATTCTTGAGAATTTATTAATCATGAGGAAATTTAACTTTAACATTTTCCCAAACCCTATATCGAAAGTAAGCATTGCTAATTAAAGTTAATTTGTATGCAATATAGATAAATTTTACTACTTATTTTATCCATGACGAAGATTTCTGATTTTGTTTTTTTTTTGGGACGAGGAACGCTACAACAAATAACCATGAGAAACCCTTTTAATACGGATCACTATTAATTGCATCGTCAGCACGATATTTTAAGAGTATTCATATGAAGCGACTACTAATATTTTAATAACAGTTCCGAATTATGTCATGCTAAGAATATTGCATTCAATAAAATGAACACATTTCTCTACGAATAATTACTTTTATTTAAATTATTTGTATTAAAATAACTTAGAATAAAACTTTGCATTAAAGTGATCGAGACCTGTTCTGACTGAACTGTTGGAGAGTCTAGGCCTAAGAACCAAATATTTTAGTTGACATAAGGGCTTTTAAAATTTAAATTTTGTTGAAATTAGTTAAATATTATATTTTAAGGGCCGTGCCGTAACTGAAATTCACTCCAAATTCTATTGTTTTTAACTATAACTTGCTTTCTGGTCTGAAACAAGTTCGGGTCTGAAACAAGTGTACCAGAAGTTAGGAATATTGCAATTATACTTGTAAAGTTTCTTATGTTTTCTTTTAATAATGCAAAAAACTGCGAGAAATTTTATACAATAATGTATTGAATAATATATCTTAAATTAATATATCTTCTCTTTTATAGTGTTTATATAGTAATCATTAACATTTTCATACGTTTCCATCACAAGATTCGAATAAAGTTTTAAACTAATGTCAGTTCCATATGTAACGACTGTTACGGAAATGCATTTAACAATTATTCGGCACTCGTGACGTATGAGTAACAACATATCATGCCACACCTCTTATTCAAAATACTATTTCCTAAATAATTGTAAATAATTTTCATTTAATTTAAAACCATATTCTGCAAATTTACTTTGAAAGCTATTATTATATAGAAATTTTGGAATTTTAAACAGCAATTTATTTTTCAATTACATATTGCCCATCATAGACTGGCGGCCATCTCATCGCATGTGTGTTTGTTTGACCTACGTGCCTTCACACACTGAATAAATGTTTGATGTCCTTGCACTGTGTCAACAGAATTTTCAATGTGCCTGTTTCAAAAAGCAATATGTGTGTATATGTGTATCTGTTATCCTTTTATGTATGCAGTTGGAAATTTGTTATTTTTGCGTTTCGAATTAATTAGCCACAAAAACGCATAAAAAGGTGAAATACTTTGAGGGCTGCTACTGACCCACGCACCTCAATTGCAACGATTTCAAAAATTTTTCAATATATTTGATTTACATCGGCACTAATAAAATTGAAAATGCAACATGCACCGAATCTGTCCCCTCTCTATGATTGGTTCCGATATGTCACATAATACGTTGTGATAAGCTGTGATCTCGACGTATTGACATTAAACTAAAATTTTAATTAAAGTATGCGGTTAATTAAGGGTTTAATGTTCCAAATGAGGCAAAACGCTAAATTAGCGTCATTTATATATTTTGCATAATTGCGAGAATGAAATATTTATCAAAATTGTAAGTCACTTCCACAAAGTAATGTCGGGAGGACATTTAGCTTTGTGGCGTTAAATTTAAATTCAACTGAATAATTGCAAAAATTGTTTTAGATAAATTTGCCAAATGACAAATAGATTTTTTTCAAATTTATTTGGTTTTCAGTTTTAACTGCGTTGGGCATTGTAATCAATACTATATTAATTTAGTTTTTGTACGGTGCTTAGTAATGTTTAATACAAATATTTATTTCATTGAAATAATTGGAATATTTAAAAATTGATCAAATTTAGCCAAGCTAAGAATTTGTATATGAGGTATAAATAAAAACAATTTTTCATTAAAAACAATTTTCTAATAAATCATTAATGCTTATGCAGCACCGTTAAAGTAATCTCCATTGATGTTATGAATCTAGTTTTCAGTATAAGGAAAATTGTTGTTGTTTTGTTTTAATCTTGACTACATTAGGTAAGGTTATACTGGTAGACCAAAAAGGCCACGCGGAGACCACTAAGGTCCATTTCGATACCAGATCATAGTCTTAATTTTTTTAGCGATAGTGTGCATCGCTTAGGAAGCGCGTATTTTTAGCGAATTTTATTAGGATTTCAACTGAAACCTCAGGAATGTGCACCAGTCCAGTAAAACTGACAGCCCCAAGTATTTAGTCTTAACCATATTTGAAAAATATTTGATTTTAGAAAATAGATAAAAATATTATATTAATCTTGACTATATTTAAAAAATATTTGATTTTAGAAAATAGATAAAAATATTACAGTAGTATGTTTTGAATATATAGTGGTTGCGGTTTTAGGGTGGTGTTAGATATTGAAATGATATGATACACAATCAAAGCGGTTTCTAAACTACCACCCGTTTCATGTCTAATAATTAAAACAAATCGCTTTATGCTACTCAAATGATATTTCTATTTCTTTAGGAATATCTTACTTCCCCTAAAATCATTAACACTTGTTTGTGACACAGTATTGTCTCTATTACTGTGTTTTTAATATTTGATTGATATTTTTCCTGTTCAAACCTATTTTAATACAAACTTTCTGATTCAGCATTGTATTACACATAAATTTATTAAACTTTGTGATGTGCATTTGGTTAATCTGCTCGTTATTACAAAGTAAACTTCAAGTATCTATCTGTTAGCTACCATACATGTTACTAGCAGTGCAACCAATACGCAAAATGAACTTGATTTATTAAATAAGCTACAGCGATTGCAATTTCTAAATAATTGTTAATTTTTGGTAACATCATGTACATAAGTGTAAGCTGCTATGTTCTTCAATGCACAAGTTGAGAGTTTGTATATCTCTGACCTTAAGTCAACACTTCATAAAAAACACTTAATAAAATGAATCCTTGTAAAAATTTATAATTAAGTGCTGCTGATCAACATGTTACTATTAATATTTATGCAAAAAATAACCTTGGCTAGAAGAGTTCGAACAGTAATGAAGAAGCAACAACAACAATTTAATTAATTAATTGAAATTAGGCTGACCATACAACGCTGTTTCGAGTATTGCCAAGTACTCAACATCAGAGGTCTTAGAAAATATTCGAACTTTTATTTAATTAGTTTGTAATCCGTATATAATTTCAATAGTCAAGTTCTAAGTTTTTTGCCAGTTTTTTTTTTAAGTGATACTTAGCTCATTAGCACTAACCTACAAATAAAGTAACAAAACATTTGGAAATTCAGCATTGATTGTTTGTGCAGCTTTGACTACTTTTGAAATAACACGATTAGTAATCGTTTTTAATTTAACAGACATAAATTCTAAACCTGTCACTTGCAACCTAACAAATTATATTCCGACTATAAATTCATTAAATAAAAATTTTAATATTTCTTAAGATCACTAGTGATGAGTACCTGGCAATACTCGAAACAGCGTTGTGTGATCAGCCTAATTTTAATTAATTAATTAAATTTTTGTTGTTACTTTTTCTTTACTGTTCGAACCCCTCTTGTTTCTTTTCACCATAAGACGAGTCATATTCGACAAAGAATTATTACCATTAATCTAGGTTGGGTCAGGTTGAAATGGCAATCTTGTACATAAAAACTCACTTGAGCACAAATAATGGCCTTTTGTGATTTGTAATGAGATTTCAAAATTATTAAAAAACTTCGAAAATTCGAAATTACTTTCACAGAACCACAGTTTTTTGAATTAAATTTTACGTATTAAAATCAATTTGTATTCTTAAATTTTAATTTTTTACTGCGTTTAATAACAACTATATTCTCGGAAATTACAACGAAATGGCTTTATAAACACCGTCAATTACATTACGCAGCGGTAATATGTTTTGGTATTTAATAATTCACAAAGAGCCCAAACGAAAAAGTGCGGCTTCAACTCGTTTATAGGGTTTTGTTTTTAAGAACCCCATTAAATTATTCTGATAAATAAACCACCAGTTCCAGTGCAATGAAAGAACGTATTATGAGTAAAACAAGAAGCCCGAAAGCACCCATAAATCGTCGCTTAAGTAATTGCCTGTATGCACGCGTATTTACCTGCTAGCATTACCACTTCATGCGGGGCTTAAAGCACATTTGAATATCAAAAGGATTCCAGGAATCATATACGTACGCCAACACCTACACACATACGCAGACAAATGTGCTCTTATGCTTGCATTCGTTTATGTCTGAGTATTGTAATTTTTTATTTTATTGCCTTAAATATAGATACATATCAAGCTTGTTATATTTGTTATTGTTATACAGACGATGTTGGTATTTTTAATGATTTATGTGTATCCTTGCGTTTGCTCATTTTATGATATCTGCTTTTTATTTAAGTATATTCTAACATACCTATATACACAAAAGCGTGCATAAATATAACAAATTTTTATTTTTCCTAATACTTTCGACACCTTTCCCTGCAAGCGTATCTTTGTAAATTTTTCTATATCTTTTATTTTTGACATTTGTTGTGCTTGTTAAGACTTCCGATATGCTTGGTTTGAGCATCCTTTCTTTTATTGCCTCTTATATTTAGAAAGACATTTTTTTATTATTATTAAATGTGAGCATATCATTTAATGGCGGATGTAAGGAGCTGCAGGATTTATGCGTATAATGCTGCATTGTTACAATAAATTATTTTATGATGAGCACAAAGGGAGCACAGATACAATCACAAAACGGGATGTGCTCCTATACATGTTGTTTTAAATTAAGAAATTTAAAATTTTTTGTCATATTAGCAATTTTTCATGTATTATAAAGCTCGGAATTAACATAAAGTAACTAATTACATGAAGAGTATGAGCCCTTTCCAGAGGTTTCCAGATTAGAAATAGCTCATGAAGTGAATTAAGATTTAACTCTATACTTAGAGTTACCGCCTTTGATATGCATTCTGCATGTGTACACTCTATGTAAATTTAAGCAAATTTTTTAAATTAACTTCATTCGAAACAGTATGAGTAAAGCAATTTTTAACTGTTCCATTTGGAAATCTTCAAATGTGGAGAGTGTGAAAGCTGTTGGCAGATATTTGTTGAAACAATTTTATACGCCTGTGGCCGTAACGCAGTTGTGTTGATTACTTCTGTTGGCAGTAACAGCAAATATTTGTGTTCCTTATGGTGTCTTGCCCTTTTTCTGGTTAAGATTATTAAAAAAAACAAAAAACAGTACTGACATAACTGACAAAACAACATTTTTGTTCTGTAATTTGAAATGGTCACATGTGCAGCAAGACGTATGAGTAATATTTCTAAATGTGAAACTGATGATGTGTTGTTGTTTCTCATGTTTGTGTTTAGACTCGTGCAATGCGCTGTTGTTATTAGCTTCAGGAGACATACAGGGCGATACTATTAGTTCTAAAAATTGCGTGAAATGTGTGGCAATCTAAATAGCTATTCTTGTATTATTTTTCATTGAAGTTTGTTATTAAAGACACCAATCTGGTAACGCTAAGCACCCATCAGATTTAAGATTTGTCTTGCCCAGTCATCATTACCTACATATTTACATTGTTGTAAGAAAATAATAAACTTTGGAGGTGTATATTAAACGGATTAGATAGAACTGACTGTATGTGTATTAAGCTAGTATACATGTTATAAAAAATCTTTGTTGTTGATTTATTAAAATTTCAAACGGAAATGTAAGATACCAGCTTAATAATATAAATAACATAATGACACATTCTATTTTTATTTTAGAAGCAATATAAATAACTGATATTGCAAAGAAGGAGAAATCATAAAACGCTGGAAAACTGTCTTTATGATGTCTTGCCCGTTTGCTGGTTAAGATTATAAAAAAAAAAATGAGACTAATCTCACTGACAAAACAGAAACCACAAGGTACTAATGCGAATGCGAAAAAAGCCTCAGATGAATAATCTACATCTCGCGATAAGCTTCAACTTGTATGAATCGAATAAATACTACACTTTATTGAGCAGATAAGACTTACTGAGTTACTCTCAACGAAAAGGAGGCGCAATTCATTTCATTATACAGTATGGGGTTTGTAACACCCCCACTGTATAATAATAATAACTACAGATGACCTCCAACTTTTTCTATAACCAAATCAGTGTATAGAATCTGTCCATGAAATATGACTGCATTGTCGAATTAATGATAGTCAATCATATATCACCATAACAAAGATTTAATTTTTCAACTCATTCAATATTATTATTACTAAATTGGGGAAACATGCACTATGACCTAAAGACCTTTTGAGCCTCATTTATAAACTTACAGTACTTCTCCAAGACCAGCCTCCTCTATAAACTGTAATATTGAATGTAACTTACATAAATTTTTTTCTGCAACCGATATGAAATGCCAACCTAAGTACTTTTTTTGTTTACACAATAGTACCGGACAAACTTCTAACACGTGTCTTGTGATCCCACACTTTTCCATACAAATTCTACAAGTTTCATTACAGAATGTTCTCAGTTTTATAAGAATAAATTTCAACCTACTGTTTACTCTCGCAGTTCCTGTAATATGTCTCTTTTACTCAAAATTAATTCTTTTTTAAGTTACATACAACCCTTAAGTCTTATCATACTGGAAGTCCCTATAAGCGATTTCGATTGTGGTAGCTCTAGTAGATTGTCCTAGTACAACTTCCTATGTTTCTTCTCTTCTTTCTGTATGCGTAAATAGATATTACCTCCTCCCAAAGCACAGAGCTATTCTGGACTTGCAATATGCTAGGCTAACCTTATCTGACAAGTTTGACTGCAACTTTGAATACTATTAATTATTCAATTTTGTGTTATAGTGTGATTATAAATTTTCGTAGACCAAAAGCGTGTCACCAACTTTATTTGTAAATTTATGTTCATTTATCATATATTTAGTTGTAATGTAATAATACTCTGTTTCCATTATTTAATTCAATAAAATAGCTAAAAATGTCTGATAAGACATTTATTTCTAATTCTAGAATAAGAAAAAAAAAATACTTGCGCAGAGATACATTAAAAAGAATACATAATAATTATATCAAATTTAAGTAGATGAAGGTTCATTAAATTCACTAAGTAGCTAAAGTAGCCATCGTCAGCTTTGCTTACATCATCCCAGTTTCAGGCATTCAAAGGGTCTAGGTCCAGAAAGTCTGTTAAGTAGCCTACAAAGGTGAATTTCAACCTCAGCTTTCCTTAGCTTAATCCAATTACAAATATTAAAGTCTTTTCGTAAGTACGATTTATCTTTTTATACTAAAATAATAATTTCAGAATAGTTTTTTAGTTATCGTCTCACCATCGTTAAATACTTCAATTATATTCTGTTATATCAGTAAAATTATTGTATAATAAATTTTTATTCTTACATTGTGACCGAAAAGTTTCCGGAAAATTTTAAATAAAACGCAAAATTCTTAATCTTCATCAATATTTATTT
>NC_051847.1:151076665-151083111 GCF_002237135.1 Teleopsis dalmanni
AGTTTTCAGACGACTTTGCAATTAGCTCTTAGTTACCGCATACATGGGTGCCATAAGACATGAACACGGGGATGCTAGACTCCTCTCCCCCTCAGTCTTAATGTGTATTCCCTACACTTTTAGTAAAATATTAAGTTGTTTTCCTTCTATTATGAATTCTCATATGGTATAATAGTACGCTCCCTTAATTTTACTTCTGGCCATACAATATGAAAACCATTAAAAACCAAGATCCCATATTACTATAATAATAGTTTCTATCATCCCACATTTATAGAATATCAACTCGCAAAAGTAGGAATATGGTCCAGTTCATGTGTCAATTGTAAATATAGGGTTAACAATTGTTTTTTCTTGTGTTATATCATACTGCAGTGCTAATACATCATTGTATCATATCATACTGCAGTTCTAACACATCCTTGTTAATCACCTTTTTTCTCACTGATCTGACTGAACTGTCATCCTGTAATATTAGGGACCTAGCCAAGTTTATAGAACTGTCAGGTTGGTTTTCCTTTACCTAATAGGGAAGTGGTAAAGAACGTACCAATGCTATTCCTGTACCAATGCTATTCCTGTGGTACCACAATGGGCCATCGTTTAAGCTCAAGTTCGCTTTGCAAACAAGGCCGTCACTCCAACCTACCTATCTACCTACTATATATGCTTGACTTTCTGAGAATGTGTTTTAGGTCAACATTGAATAGAAGGTAAGAAAAACATTAGCGTCGACTTTTAACGGTTATAAATTCTGAGGAAATATATTTTAAACTTTAACCATATCCTATTATTTTTCCGACAATTTTTTCAGCATCCAAAAACTGAAAATAGATACATCATTTGTGTAACAAAAAATATAAATGTTTTTTAATAATTTTCAAGCAATTTTTGTATATTTTTTTGTTTTTCATTTTTTATTTATTTATTTTTAATTTAAACAAATATATTCAGTTGCTTTAAAAGATATATACGAATCTTTAGCATTAAAATTGAGGTCAACTTAGAAGTTTACTTATTAGTTTTTAGCACATTGAAGTAGCAAATTGCAAACAATTTAACTTAATACTTATAAATTTTTTAATAATATTTTAAAAATTGTATATAAGCACTTATTTCAGATATAATTGCCGCGTTCTTTTATTATTTTTTTTAGAATTTTTTTTCCATTTACTTATATAGCAATAATAATAGTTTCAGAGCATATTTCGCGCGTAACAATTTTAATATTTAGATAATACATTTATAATTAATAATTTTATATAATAGCAACATTAATTTAATTTTTTTTTTTTCATTTTAATTTGTTGCTTTTTCTGATTTGCAAATATTTATATTTATATTTTAATATTAATATACTATATGATTATATAAAAACAAATTCAGTCCAAAAACATTTCAAAACGATTTTCCACAGATCACTGTTTATATGTAGTTATTTATATAATCCAACAGATTTGGCTGAAAATGTCGAAACCAACGTTTGTCTAAATCATTCCTACGGGTACATAAAATCTCTGAAGTACTGCAATTCTTTTTTCCTTTCATTAGTTCTCCTGTATTAATATCAGTTTCATTATAATAATAACAACCTGTGCACCTATTACAAGAGGAGCAGGGAACTTGTGGAGAACACATGTCATAAGGATAGTTTTGGTTACAGGTTTCATCTGGACCTCTATAACAGTAACTTTTATTAAAAAACGTGTAAGTATTAAATTCACATTTGCCCGGTGTTCGGATCCTGTATCGCTTTGAATATGAACTGAAAAGATATATATAACTTAGAAATGCATATTTAAACTGTAACATATATTATACTTACTATACACTGGCATGAGTCAAATCAAGCAATACGGTCAGAAGGATCAATTGCAACACCAGTCGGAAAAGAATGAGTTCAGATTTTGAACTCTTCTTTTTAATGATTAAATTCATTTTTATATATTTATTGCAATAATTTGTAATTAATTAGTTCTTCCCGAACTTAGTTGTAGCCCCAATATCCGGCTACTGTATACTACTCATATTTCTTCACGGACATCTTTCTTTTATATTAATATATTTTGGTGTAAATTAATTAAATGTTAATTTATGGCATTTTTTTAAGATAATTAATTTTTTTTAGATTTAATGTGGTCAAGTTTAAAATACATGTCACCCTTGTTCCCCACGCACTCCTTCACCGGAGACAACGTAATTGTTTATTGGAGTGTTAAGAAATTTCTTGCTCCTTCGATGTATTGCTATTTTTATTAAGCCAATATATGGAATGGAATTTTTTTAATTCACTATTCGCTGGAATTCCTTGAATGAAGTTGAATGTAAAGGATAATTATGAATTATTAATTCATGAAGCACTAGAGGTCAAGTGTATTGATAAAATTCAATTCTTAATAATTTACTTTAATTTCATTTATTATAGTGAAACGCGCTTCTAGTTAAATCACATAAAAAAAGTAGTTCAAGCTTAAATAGTTTTAGATACTCGTACACTGATAGTCATCTGTATCTTTATATACATTTGTTAGGTTTCTTCTTTCTATTCCCTGTTAGAAAGTCTATTGGAAAAAAATAGGATGTATGTAATCCTATCTATGGAATAAAATGATCCATGCATTTCTGTTCGTTATACAATGACTGCAATCAATCACATGCAAGATATTGATTAGCAATCCTTTAGAGGTTAGTTAATTATTCTTAGTTCCAGTTCCTTGTTAGGCATTTTACAAAAATTCAATAAAGTTTTTAAAGACTATTTGGTGTCAGAATTTACTTATATTGTACTTATGACTAGTTATGTGATTAAAAAATTGGAAAATTAGAATAGAACATTGAAAATTAGAATCTAACATAATTTTTATTGGTAAAAACTATTGTAACAATTTACAAGCTCCTAATAAATATTAAAAACTCATATTAAGAGACAGCATTACCACATTGCAGACGTGCTCACATGTGTTCCTGAGGGACTATAACTACCTCCCTTAAAATCTCCTTATGACGGACCGTTCAAAGTGATGCAGCGTGGTCGTAAGCTTATTACCATTTTAATCAAAGACCGACCTGTCCAAGTGAGTATCGATAGAGTAAAGGCAGCTTACTTGTTGAGTGAAGAAACCGAACCAAACATGCAGTTCTCACGATCTACTTCATTTCAATCAAGTCCAGGTGCACAACCGGCACAAAGACCTCAGCAGGAGCTCAACTCTAGTCACAGCACATTCAGCGGCAGAGTAATTTTAATTTTATTTTAATGGTAATTTCACGTTTCTATTTTACTTAATAGAAACTATTGTATTTGGTAGTGACCTACAACAATAATAATTCTGTTTCGAGTATTGCCAAGTGCCCATCATCAGTGGTCTTAAAATTACTTCTTATATTTAATTATTTATTAAATAATTATAATTTTAATTTTAAAAATGGAAATATATTTGAAAACATGTGTTTGTTATGTGGATTTGATCCACATATTTATCAATTTAAGTTTGTCTTACAAACCAATAGACAAAGCAACAAAAACGGCTTTTAATGTTGCTTGTTTTAAATGATAAATAATTTAAACCTACTGTTATCGTCAACCGGATGTTGTTTGAAAAGGACATTGTTGATCATTCAAGTATCCAAAGGGAAATTCCATTATTTCCTTAAATACTTTTGTATAGATAAATTGTATTACTGATTATAAATACAAGGAACCGTATCTAATTACAATTATGAAAATATATGTGAAAAAGACAATAGAAGGAAAAATCCCAAGTACCGGGACTTCCGTCCTTGTATCCCATTTTGAACCTTTTTGCAAACAACAATAAAATGTAATAATACAATCCACTAAAAATAGAGATAACTAACAACATATTATTTTAACCTTGATAGAAAATTAGTTAAGTTAGTTGTAAGATAATTTTATATAAATAAAGAAACAACTTTCTAGAAAAGTGAGTAATTTTAAACTACTCAATCTGTGTGCATTTATTGTCGAGGGACATTAGTCATAACATGTTGCTTTTAGAAAATGGATTGCGATTTGCTAATTTCTTTGGTTCAGGACAAGGCAAATTCTTATTTTTTATATCTTGTTGAATAAAAATTATGTACCAAATTCATAATTTGTTATATAAAATTAATAAATAATTTAATAACAGTTGTTATCAAATTCAATGTTGTTTTCAAAACAAACAATTCAGAATTGTCAATTAGCAACCTATGTAAAATTAGCATGAAATCTTATCGTAGCCTAATAAGGAGAAAATATCCCGCAGTACATAACTAAAAAGCCTAAAGTTCGTATTATATATCAGATTTGGTCTTACTACTTACTCGATGTCGTTTGCTATTACACATTACACACAATCAGCATTATTTTGAACACGCCCCAGTAAAAAAAAACAACAAATATACTACACAAAAAAATTATTTATGCATTTAAAGGATGTTTTCGCTTCCGTGCCTTAAAACAGAATGACATTTTCCATTAACCCAACAAAAATCCGATTATATACGAAAAAACACAAGCGATTTTGACGAAAAATCAAAATATTTTGTTTTCCATTCAACTTGTCGTCTGACTTGCAAATGTGCTTAATGGTACACAATATCGTTTAAAAATTTTCACTATCTGGTTTTGCTATTATGCCCACGCCGTCCTTACTCATTATAGTGTTTGCTAAAATAAGAGCACTTTATGATTTATTTTATTGTTTGTTTTGGTTTTTTGACGTCAAAATTTCATTACAAGAATTATGTGGTAGTAAATATTTTAGTTATCATACACAATGATTTTAATATTTAACAATTTTGGTATTGTAAATAAAAAATAATCTTTAATATTTGACAATTTTGGTATTGTAAATAAAAAATAATCTATTGTAAATAGATCAAAGATTTTATTTTCGATATTATACAAAGAGGGACATTTCTTTAAAATTTCCTCTCAATTATACATTACATTAAAATATCCTGTATAAAGAATTAAATTTAAAAAATAATAAATTTTGGCAACTCTGTTTCCATATTTGTGTAATGGCAGCTCTTATTAGTTTTCAATTCGCTTCATTTTTTCGCAGCCGGTAAAACCAATGAAAAGTAGTGGTTATTGAGTGTAAATTAATTAAAATTGTTGTGCATAACTTTAATTAAAATATAATAATTCTTAAATTTGAATGTACAGAAAAGCATTTAATGAAATGCCATAGCATTAGATTTAGTTGTAAAACACACAACTTATTTGCTCTATAAACATAAAAGGTGAAGATATTTTTATTGTGAAGCAGGCAAAATACTGTATATTTGCTGTTAAAGAAACTAACTAATGTTAAAGAAAAACTATTTTACAATTAATAAATAAAGAAAATAGTGTATAAAATGTGATTACAACATAGTTTTTGCTTCTGAGGTAAGTGCAATATGTGTATATTGCAATGTCAATTATATTGCATTCAGGCCATGCATTCTTTTCAGTTAGGATTTGTTTGTTGCTTGCCGCTTTGTTTGAAACTCGTTCTCATATATTTTATTTCGATGATTTAAGTTACTTTCACATAAATATGCAAGATTTGTAAAATATCGTGTTTAAATAAATATTTAAGTTTATTATATTAATTAATATTAAATTAATATTATTAATTATTTAAACAATCTTCTTTTTCAGAAATCGCCAAAAACTACAAATCAAAAGCCGCCTAATCCAAACACTTTGAATCATCTGTGTTAGCCTTAAATTTTGGAACGATCTGTTACTTTGGCCGTTATACCGCTACAACCAAGTACTGACTTTATAATTCAAATCTATCTAGTTCACTGTAGAATATTTTATGACATATACAAATATTTTATTTCTTATATCTTGTCTTTATTACTTAGGGCCATGTTATGCAGAGTGTCTCGGGCACGGCAAATTACGCTCTTTCGGGCTATGCCGAAAATACATGTTATGCAGAGTGTCACATCAGTATTGCCAATTTTGTATTTTTCTACTTCTTGGTTGTGCCTAAATTTAAAAGGAAATTTAGATATGCTCTTTCAATTTGCCACCAAAAATAACTCGCATGAAAAAACACATAGAGGCTGTAATAATGTTAATTTATTATTATATTATCTTATAATAATTGTTAACAGTACTTACGCGTTTTTTTAAAATCGGAAAGTGTAATAATTATATTATTAGCGATTTATAAAAAAAATGCTGTGTTGCTTACTGCTATTTTTTCTCCAAAACGTACTAGAATTGTAGTAGTTTGCTCCTAAAAGGCGCAAATTTTAAAATTTATTACTAAACAACACTGTTTTGCCTTAGTGCCGGGGCAAAAATACGCCGGCTCTCATGCCGGAGTTTGAACGGCCATATTGTTTTTTCTCTCATTCTCAAATTTAAAATTTGCATTGAAAACAACAACAATTGTACTCATGCCGTGCCCGAGACACTCTGCATAACATGGCCC
>NC_051847.1:151083211-151088764 GCF_002237135.1 Teleopsis dalmanni
TGTCCTTAAGAAACTTTTGCAAATATGTTAATGTATCTGACAATCTTATAAAATAAATAAAATAAAAATTAATAAATAGTTTCTTATGTTCTAACTAGATTTATTTATAAATATAAATTATTAAGCAAAATGAACTATAAACGATTAGAAAAGTTAATGAAACTATTTCCTAAATAATATATTTAATTACTAATTTTTTCATATTTTGTTTTTTTTTTTTTGTAAATAATTAACAATAATCTCACATATCCTACATATAATCATACATAATAACAAATTAATATTAACTTTTTTAAAATAACAAATATATTTTAAAAAACTACAAGCAGCAGGTTCTAAAGATAAATGTATTCTATCATACTATCACTATTTTTCTTGGTTTCTGTTGTATATAATTTAAAAGTTTTAGTAATAATTTCAACTGTAATAATTAAATTCATATAATTTATTTATCTTATTTATTGATGACCTGGGTTAAGTTAGGCTACTGTGACAGTCGGTTCAATTGAACAACTCACTTGGTTTCTACGTTCCATTGTAATACTACAACTTAATACGGGTACTAACCGTTAGATAATTATAAAGCCATTTTAAGGTACTAATAAAGTACAGGATATTTTTATTCTAAGCTTCTGCAAATTGTGAGATATTATGAACTCTTGATTATCCTTAGAAACTTTTTTCCTTGTGACCAAAGCTGGGCAGCCTCTGTTTTTTCCTTCTCTTTATTTCACAATTTTTACAGTATTGATAAGAGGGCAGTGTCAGTCTAAGAGCATATCTATCAGTAGCCGGTTATACAACTACGATATTAGATATGTCATACTTTGATAGGCTCCGTAAGACGCTTGATTTTTTCTTATAACAGAATACAGAATTAACCCGAATACCAGATGAATTTTTTTATTACACCAGTACAAATTTCATCTCTCAATTAACATATTTTTGCAACAATAATAACACTCAATAAATGGCAATAGATATTCTAAGATCACTTTTGTCGAAGCATAAAGCTAATGCTTCGAAATCTATTTCAGCCGTACCCTGAATCTGACATTATATAGATATTGCTGACATAGAGCTACAAGACAGTCCTGATTAATCCTAAACGTTCAATCTTTACCATCGAAGTTATTGCTTTGATGACCGCTTGAAAATTTGAGTATATACTTATCATAGTTTTTTATACCACATTTTTACTTGAATAAATAGGCTTCGTCTAATTTTTTATACTACATTTTTACTTAAGTAAATAGGCTTCTTCCTTGATAAACACTGCAGTGATCAGTATAGTCAGTTGCAAACCAAAACTCTTCCAGAAAACTTTAAAGACAACTCTGTCTTTGAGTTTAATTCGTTAACATATCCGCTTGATAAGCACTAAAGTGGATAGGTAATCGGACACACCATTTCAATCGTAAGTCCGTAGAAAAGACTCCAAAATGAACTTCAATACATATAGCCTATACATATTAATAGAAGTTCACTTCACTTATTCTCCACAGCATAAGAGTATTCGATTTACTTCTCGGCGAATTTCTTGTCTAGAACTGCCTAACGAAGTTGGGCCTGAAAGTGAAGTGGTTGCCTTTTTAAATATAGGAAAACTAGTATTCAGAGTAATAAAGGGGCTCGGTTGTCGAACATACTAATGCATTTTGATCTAAGCGCTGATGCAAAATAATTGGATAAACACAGTTTTTTTTGCATTTCATTGTTTAGAGTGGATCTAATTTGTAAGCATATAAGTTACTTTAACAAATATTTCTACGAAAAAACAAGAAGCTAAGAAAAATTAAAAAATTTTACAAAAAAATCATAAATCTTATCACTCACACTGTTCTGTAATAAAAAGTAGCTATTAAGTGGTTACAATAATCAGCAATGAAGAGCAATTCGATAGGTCTTGTGAGCCGTTTGAAAAGTGCAATAATTTTCACACTAGCAAAAGTTACGAAGCAGTAAATAATATAAAACAGATGCAAGTATGTTACGAATCATCCTTACCTTGTTTTCTACTCATATCTATGATGAAAATCAAGGTGGCCAACAGCAGACTTAGACACAACGACGAAATAGCTATGAAGAAAGCTTTTGTTCAGCATAAATTTTAATAATCATAGACTTGGCGGTAGAGTTTTGATATGACGAATAACACATGTATATGCAGAATGAAGGTTACGCCCAACATAGATGAAAGATCTTAGCACATAATAAAAACTAAAAAGAAGTGGGTCTTCTTAATTATAAAAGTTGTGGTTCCAGTTGCAGCAGAAACCGTGACAAATTTTTTATTAATTATTTTTAACATAGTGCAATTTATGATAACATTTACAACACATAATTAATTTATAACTATTGTATTCATATTAATGATTCATATTTGAAAGTAATACATATAATCAATATATCATAAACAGTAACAGACTTATTTTTTTATATTGCAACTATCCGCGTGATAAGTATCGTTAGGTTCGTTTATTCAGTTGCTAATACGAAATCAATTGAAGATAGTGCCTCGTGATTTATATACCAAACAAGTGTAAAATTGATTAAAAGAGGTATGGTTGTTTATTTATACTTTTGCATCAATTTGGCTGAAGAGTTTAATTTCTTTACTCGAAACACATTACTATATAAATCCCGAAAAGCATGTATGATAATAGAACTTGCAAGGACAGTCGTCGACTTTTGAGATTCTAAATTATCTTAGATATATTACACATATACATAAGTGATCAATTTATTAAAAATTGGAATAGATATTCAAATATGTAAGATCTAGAGATACCTATAGTAAAAATGATTTAGTTTGGAACATTTTTCGAGGAGCAAACAAAAAATGAGTTAATGGGTTATGAGCAACAGCACGGAACGTAATTAATTAGAGATATGTCGTTAATCAAATTTGTGTATTACTATTTTTATAAAAATTTTAGATTTTAAGTACCCATGTCTTTGAAAACAATGGATTTTCAAATTTCAATAGTGCTGGAAACAGTCCAACTTCTGTAGTCATAAATATTTTTAGGTATAATATGTCAAAAGAGTATATATATGAGAGCTGTCATTTTTATATAACTATACAATAGATCCGTAAAGCAAATATTCTTGACCTGAATATGTTAAAATCGTAGATTTCTTAGTAAGGCATTAAAAGCGTATTCAAGAACTGTTATGTATAGATTTATCAAATAAGAACCTAATTGCTTTATTTAAAATATAATAAATATGCTTTTATGTATAATGAATATACTATATATCAAAATTAAGAAGCGAAACGTTTTAATCTTTGCAAGGACACACCAAGTTCGAAACCCCTAGCGTGCGTTTAAATTAAATAAACAAATTTGAAGAATTTTCATTAAATATTCATTAAAAGAGTAAATTGGATATAAAAAAGAAAAAAGAGGGACGAACGTGTATTTACTTTGGTAAGCACGCGGTACAGAAGAACATTGCGTACACGGCATGGAATGTACTAACAAATTGCTATTATTACACATAAACACGGGTGTAAAAAGACTAAAAATAGTTAAAGACTTTATTTAAATAACTTTAGTTTTTTGTTGTCATTACATCGTATGTAGCCTTTGATTTATCACAATGTTCGTAACGCCCTATACGAGGTGTTTGAGATGGCGTAAAGTGTGCAGAGTTTTCATTTCCTCCACAAGATAATTGGATACATCGATGTGCGTCTCATTATTAGTCTATTTGTCGATAAACTAGTCACTGAGTTTTGAGGTAATCGAATCACATTATTAAATACGTGTTTATGTGAATCCAAGTAAATCGAAGCGAAAAAATTATTTGTAATTAGTGAACTGCATCATTAGGCACTACACAAAATAATTATCGAAATAATATAAAAAATATTTATTATATTTTGACTTTTTTTTATGTAAGAACATTCCATAATAAGAACCGAACTATATATTAATTTAATCAGACTTTTAATATTTTTAATATTTGAACCTAAAACTTATATGAATAATATATACTTTATATTGTATTTACAACGAAGTCAAAATTTGTTCTGAGTCAATTTTAAATTGTGTGGGATACTTAAAAATTATCTTAATGCTGTTAGAACAGATATATTCATCTTTTGATTCCATTAATACGTTAGTAAGATATATCTATGATTAAGATTTTAATCATATTTTTATTTCAATATATTGTTTGCACAAATTAGAAAAACATCCAAAATAAATGGGTCTTGTGGTAAATGAGGACAAAACAAAGTACTTTCTGTCAACAATCATATTTCCTGATTGTCTTAGGACTCATGTTACTTGCCAACGGATATTACTTTGGTCGAAAGAGGCAATTGAGAAATAAATCCATCCCTCGACAAATAAAAATCTCGCTTTACAAGTATCTTATTTGCTTGTCCTGTTGTATGGTGCAAAAGCTTGGACAATTACCAACAGTGATGAGAAGGTGTTAGGAGTAAATTCATAAAAAAAAAATTCATAAAAAGATCTATAGCGTTAGCAACGAGTATCGAATTAGATAGAGCGATGAGCTGTACGAGCTCTACCACGACATTAACAGAGTTAAGCGTATAAAAATTCAGCGGCTTCACTGGCTTGGTTATTTCGGAAAAGGACGTCCGCATCTTCGATAGAAGAACGAGGTGACCAACGATTAGGACACCCGGTACTACCAACTGGCGATAGACACTGGCAAGACACTGATCGGGCTGACTGGCGGAAGGTACTCAACGCGGCCAAGGACAAATCATGTTTATAATAGCCAACTAAATAAGTGATTAAGTATATCACACTTAGATATATAACAGAATACTACAGAATCATTTTGATGTAATTCTTTATAAATTTAATAAAATTTTGTCGGTACACAGCCGACAATAATTCAATGAGAACTTGACGAATGTTTGTTTTCCAAAACTCAAACAATCGTTTATGTATCCTATTAAAAACCAATTATCAATATTTCGTGAAATACTTACACAAGAAAGGTCCTATGGAAACTATATATTTTTCGAATGTATATCTTAGGTTTCATGTCTAAAATAATGACAATGTGGGTATAACAATCTAAATTGAAAGTTTACGCCACATATTGTCAGTGTGAAAACACTACCAGTACGATAGACTCAAGACGAAATGTTACACAATAAAATGATTTTATGTAAATGTAATAGTTTCGATAGTTTCTTGTAAATTATCACAGTTTCACATACGAAATTTTGTTTGTAAACATATCCATCACTGAAAGTGACATATTACTAAAGAAACTTCGAGGCGAAAAATCGTCATCTAAACGATAGTGTTAAATTATTGAAAGTATGTTCTACGTACTACACGCCCTTCCTGCTTCTGTTTTTGTAATAATTGAATTTTATAAGGATGAAGATGTTATTCCAAATGCATACTACGTCATAATCGTAATTTAGACCCATATGGTATGAGTCCCATGTAATGGATATGTAGGGATATTTATGTATACCATCTTCATTAATTGTTGTAATGCTTATTACTGATGAAATCTTACTCTTAGTACATTAAACACAGATCTAGTTTT
>NC_051847.1:151088864-151102857 GCF_002237135.1 Teleopsis dalmanni
AACCTTATTGCTAGATGTTAGGTGGTATTTCAAATGAAAGATTTAACATTTAAAATCATTATTTTATTTAAAATCTTTTAACATTTTAGCACGACTATGGTTTGAGAGTTCTGTCTCAGTAAAAAAAAATAAAGAAATTACCACAATGTGTGATGTGTCAAAACAAAAGTGCAATAAGGAACTTATTTCCATTATTGGTGTTGAAGTTCAATCCTATGAAACGCTACATTACCGAATTTAAATGCAGAATCCGCAGAGTGTGGCATAATTAAAATTAGACAATCAATATTTTTTCTTAAGTGTAGAAACTATTTAAGTAGACATAATAGAAAAGGTGTGATGTGTTTTTTATGATAGGTAGAAAAATAAAATTTAGTATACAAAATACTTGTATTACTATCGATCAGAAAGTTTCGGGGCATTTCGACCACTGCAACAAGTTTTTCCCACGTTTTTTCTATATAAGCTGACACAAAGCTTACAAATCATGGTGCCTAAAACTACACAGTAGTCGACTTTATGAGTCGAATTCAATAAAAGCTTTTTCTATTCCAAGTTCTTCGGTTGTAGGGTATTACATCAATAAATTGATCATGTGTCAACAGTGCCATTAAGCAATGTAAAAGGATCAATTTTGAGTATTGCGCCACAATTTCTTTGTCGGAAATATATGGAGGTTTCAGAAAAACTAATCGCCAAGTACAGATAATTCCTTGAAACGATAAAGCGAACTCTATCATTGAGTAATCACTTTATTAAGCTCATCACATTTTCATCGACAAAACTGAATGACTGTTTGGGTTTTGATTATACAAACATCATATTAGTAGGTTATGCACCGCACACTTCTGATTTGGTAACCAACGGCTTCTCATTCTTCCCGCAAATAAATAAAACTGCATAGACTGCATGGACAAAGGAAACCATTGATGCGTTTAAAAACATATTTGGGAATCTTTCAAGCAGAAAGGAAAAAATTATCATGGTAATAGTGAATATAGATCACAAAGAAGAATACATTGCAAAATAGAAAAGCCATTTTTAATTGTTTATAAATTATTATAGTTTTTATTTTTAGACTCATATAATATGAGCCTATATATTATATTATATATATTATTGATATATTTGGAATATATAAGGATTTATTAATATTTTAAGAATAACTTTTTTCAAACAAGAAACAAAAACTAACAACTGACCCTGTAAGAAAAATTAATTTACTTGCAAATTTATTAAAAGTCTGTGAACTATAAAGGTAAAAAATTGAAATGAATTAATATTATATTGAAAATTGCAGATCCAAAGCACAGGTGTTGTGTTTCTTTACTCTTCTGAATATATGATCAGCTATTTTTGTACATTAATTATATATTTGCAATTCTCTGAGCTAGCAACATATAATTAGAAGCTGTGCAACATATTTCTGTAATTATGTGAGCCGAAGAGGTAAGACACTTTGTCCAACCGCGAACATTGGTAATTTGCTAAATATAGCAACAGTGGCTTAATGGCATTGATTAGATCCCCATAATATTATCTCAATCTACTGTTAACTAAAGAAATAAATATTTTAATGTATAAAACAGTTTACAATAGCACAGCAATAAAATGAAAATGCTTAAGAAAATTTACTCACTAGTTAAAGTCAAATAAAACTTTTTAGTTTAAAAAATGTATCTGACGTTAAACAATGGTCGATAAAGCAGAAAGATGAAGAAGATGTACTTCGCTGTGAAAGAAAGAAGTTTTTAAAATACTTATGTGTTTAAAAAAAAATCGAATTAAATCTTCCGTGAAGAATGTGCAATGACTACATATTTATGGAAAACAGTAATTTATCCAAAAGGAACATTAAGAGGATGCGCGCCACCATATGAGAAGGAAGCCTTTGAGATAGTTATGTACTGCAAAGAAACTGTGATAAATATTCCTCTTGTTGAATATATAATGAGCATATTCTAACGAAAAGACAGTAGCTTGTTAAGAAAAAATATGAAAACTGTATACTTCACCTTGACAGAAAGAAGATTTTAAAAAACTTGTGTTTTAAAAAAATTGAATTAAATCTTCCATGAAGAATGTACAATGATTATATCTTCGCGAAAAAAGGTAGTTTATCTAAAAGGAACATGAAGAGGATATGCCACCATTATTGGCAAAAGAAGTCTTTATGATAGTATGTACTTTGAAGAAATTGTTTAAATATCCCCTTTGAAAAGAATGTATAATAAGTATATTCTAAAGAAAAAACAGTAGCTTGTTAACAAAAAATATAAAAACGGTGTACAGCATCTTGGGAGAAGGAAGTTTTTAATACCACCTTAAAGAAATTATAATGAGTATGTCCTTTACTTAAGTGCTAATTTTTTTATTTTATTTTTTTGCGGTATGTAGAAAGCATCAAAATCCAAAATGTGAGACTTAAACTAATTAAAATCACCTGATAGGAACGAATAGCAGATATCACCGATCAGAGGGTGAAAGACTTCCGGCTGAAATCGCATTCCATCAATCAGCTGTGAAACATAAGAAATTTTGAATTTGACTTATATTTAAAGATTTTTAAGATATAAAGTAAAAATACAAAAAAAGATATTTTCATTTTTGAAAATTGTAAAGAGGATAACATTTTCCCACATGAAAAAATAAAAATTTACTTCAGATATAAATAATCTATAGCGACTACATTGACCAATAAAAAATATGAAAATCATTCATTTCTAATAAAAAATAAATATTTATATTAACAAGTTTATAATATTAACAAGTTTGCCGTTTTCATTTTACAAATGTTTACTAACTTCCTCCTTTCCCGCTATTGACTAACAATTCTTCGAAGTCATTATCTAAGTCAACATTCTTCTTCTTGGCAAGAACCTTCTTAAATTATGATGGTAATGTTTAAAATGACCTTCTTGGTATAATACTAGCTATTCCATCCGTTAGCATAGCAAAGTTTGCTATATACATATGTTATTGTTAAGTATTTATTTGTCGATAATTTTAAACTTTATATATAAATTATTTTTATAAAGTATTAAATAATCACGGAAAATGAATAAAATTATAATTTATGAATGGTGTTAAAATTTTGAAAACAAAAGTCATATGAATAAATTATATATGTATAAAAGTCCATAAAATATGAATACATTAAAATTTAAATAAAGAAAACAATGAGTGCAAGGATAGCGTCCAAATTCCAACAATCATAACAAATACATTAACTATAGATATGCATATATACTTTATGTAATTTGTATACGTAAATGTATGTTTCATATGTATATTATGCATATGCTATGTATTTTAATTAAAATCATTTTAAAATAAAATGCTTCCCCAAATATAATGGCAGTAATCCGCCTACATGTTGCATTTATGCAAATAAGTTCAAAATTTATTTTTAACAGAAAACCGATGACTTACAAATTTTTATGGTAGTTACATTATGCATGCAGTTAAAGTCAATATGATTACATATATTTGTTTATATACATTTGTTGAAATCAAGATATAACACCACAGGAATGTATATAAACAAATGGTAAGTTGTTATCAGAACACAAAATTGTGTTCAATATGGAATAACAATAATAGAATTTATATGATTTAACGGTATAATTAATATATTGATATATATTATAAGCTATATATTATATAAAAAATTTTTCGTTTTGAAATTTTCATAAATTAAACAGCAGATGTGTTGATTTATGCAATGAAAAATATGGTATGGAAACGGTAAGAATCGAATTTCAAATAAACCAAGATACAGGGTGCCAAAAATAATTTTATCTGAAAACATGCTTCACTCATAAAACCAAAAAAGTTTTATAATTTATATCCACTTTAGAATAGTTAACAGCTTTTTTTCATATATATTTATTTTTTATTAAGAAGCTGTAGATTTGGATATAACCTAATTTTTAGATCATACAGCTGTTTTTCATACTACCAAATATTCATCATCAGTAGTCTTCTAAATAGACTTAATTATCCGTATATACGAGAAATAACAATTTACAATAATTAAATACATTAACATAGCTGTGGTTTACACGTTTATTCTAAAAATGGCACAGCAACTGGATTTGTTATAACATAACTTGAAATTTTTTACTTTGGTTGTGTTAGTTTATGAACGTTGACTCTGAGCTTAAAATTTGAGAGGGCGCGAGTTTAAGCCTTGCTACTAAGCAATCTTAAAAAAAGATTTAGAAAAAATTAAATATAAGAAATACTTCAAAGATCACTGATGAGCATACTCAAAACAGCGTTGTATGATCAGCTAAAAATACAATTAATTAAATATTATAAAAAAAAATGTTTGTTGTTATGGTACATTACTTTTCAAAATTGCTAACAAAATTGGAAATTTGAACAATGAAAATTAAATATGATATTATGTTAGATTAGTGGCTTTAGACGTGAGGCTGCGTTTCAAATTTGTCAGACTACAAGTACTTGGCGGTTGTAGTTTGAGAAGTGATATATCAAGGCCATTTTATGAAGTTGAATGCTTTTTATGTTCATAACCATGAGGTCTTGATATGTAGACTGTTAAATTTCAATTTTTATTTTCGTGCTATTGCTACTATATTAATACTTTTTTGTAATATCCTCACATTTATCAAATCAAATTTTCTGTCTTGTGCTCAATATTAAGTTTCTAAATTACATTGAAAACAATAAAAAATTTTAAATTTGTTGTGACCATAACTGTCTGCATAATAGAATCCTTAATGTATAAGCAATCATACTAAATATTGTTACTTAAAATGATATTTACAGGGTGCAGTATTTACACTTATTGGTACCTTATTAACTAATGA
This sequence comes from Teleopsis dalmanni, assembly GCF_002237135.1. Classification (NCBI taxonomy): domain Eukaryota; kingdom Metazoa; phylum Arthropoda; class Insecta; order Diptera; family Diopsidae; genus Teleopsis; species Teleopsis dalmanni. The sequence continues at coordinate 151,093,703 of NC_051847.1, forward strand.
TTTAGATTTTAGTTTAGATTTTTCAATTAGTTTAGATTTGAATGTACCTGTCTCTTGTAAATGAAAAGTTCTAATCTAAGTTTTGTTATTGAATTCTTAAATTCTCTACATTTAAGTTTTAAAACCTTATTTATTGTATTTATTGTAAGTTCTATGTTTTATGTAGTCTAAACAGCTTATTCAAAATGATTCACATATAGAGTTTTTATATTCTATAAATATAAATTTTCTATGCAAGAATTTTTTCTTAGAATAGTGCAAATAAATTGTATATATTAAATAATTCTAATTCTGACATATCATTAATTTCTATAAAAAAATTTAAATGTTAAGTATGGTATTTTTTTTTTCAAGTATTTAAAAAAAATTATATACCACACACCTCTGATTAAGCGAAAGTGTACGATATTTCTGTTAAAAATATTCCATTAAAATAACATTAAATTATTTATTTTTGATTTGAATTTGTCACAAAATTTTATTCCTAAATCAAAACTTTTGGAATGACTTTATTTTTAGAAGTATTTAAAAAAAAGTAAATAATTTTCAAGTATAAGTTCAGTTTGAGAAGAATTAACAATTTCATTAATCTTTATTTTTTTCTCTTCCAGCACGAGATATCCTTATCGGAAACTCAGAAAAGTTATTACAGAAATTTGGATATCCTTACGAGTTGATGCCACTGATGTATGTGATAGTGCGATATGCTAAAGCAGATATGGAAGAGGCTTCTAGAAGTATTGATGAAGGTAAGTCAATATTTTCACATTTTGAATTAAAAAGTTTGTGAACGAAAACTCATATGTTACATTATTATAATACTTAATTTTAAACATGAAACTACAATCAACAATTATTAAAATAAATAAAACCACAATCGAACCTACAACAATCCTTAGGTCAATATGTGGTAAATGAGTATTCGCGTCAACATAATTTAAATATGTACGACGGGGGTGAGCTACGCACTACAACTCGGCAATGCGGATGATAATTTTAAATGAAAAATTTACAAAACAACTAGAAATAAATCAGTCGATTTAAAAATTATATTAATAACTTAAATAATTATATCAAAATAAATAAGTACAGTGAAAATTATCACTAAAAAGAATTTAAAATAAATTTAAGAAAATATCTTAAAACCAAAAAGCTTAAATAAATTTTGCTATAATTCAGCAAAAATTCTCTCTGCATTTGCATTTGAATTGCTTAAATTAAAAAATTACTTAAATTAAATTTAAATTATAAAACAATTAAATTAGAATTAATCTACAATCAACATTTAATATTTATGCCAAAAACATCATTCAAATAAAAAATCAACAATCAACAAAAAATCTCAAAAAAATTTTGGCATGAAACTCAAGTAGTAATTGGAGGTCCACAAGTCTTAGCTACAATCAATATCTGAACAACTTAAATTAAGATTAAACCGTGAAGTGAATTGCGTAAGATAAAATATACCAAACAGGCACTAGAATAGATTTACGAAGTAAAAAATTCATAACTAATATTAATAACATTATTTCTTAGCTAATATAGAATTTCTTAGATTAAAGATCTGGCGACGATTTCAATTATAGAATATAAAATTTTAAACTTGCCACTCAACTAAAAAAAACAACTTATCATAATATATAATAAAGTTTAAACTTATTTATTAAATATATATAAAATAAATATTTCAATGTTTATTAAAATCATTAATAAAAACTTGCTTACAATTTGTATTTATTTTTTTTCTCTAACATAATATTTATATTGTAATATATAATGTATATGGATTTAAAATAGTATTTATTTATAGACTATAACTTCGTTTTCATATCCAATTATATTTTTTTTGTTTTTTTTTTTCTCGTATTTAATTATTTATCCTTCCAACAAAATAATTATTTAATAATTAGCGCATGATCCCATTTTGCAAATATTTCAAATCGGCGATTTTTAAATAAAAAAAAATTATTCATTTTTAATGAAATATATTATTAAAAGCTACATCATAAGAGACTGTCGCTTTAAAATCCAGATGAGAATAGCGACTATATCTTGCATACTAAGATGAACTTTTTGAAACCAATTAATGCCATGTTTACACTTCACATTTCGTAAACCACAATTAGCAATAATTGGATTCATATAATTAAATGTTTAGACTATGGCAATTCAGTGAAATAAAACAAAAAACCAAATCAGAACACATCTTTGTAAATATTTTTAGAGTGAAAACAATATGTTTTATTCAAAGAAAAAGGAAAGCAAAACGACAGCATTATTCTAAAGGTATTATTTCTCAAATGTGGATATATTTCTATTTAATCATAACGTCTTCCGTTACTATACCGAATAGCACAAAAACACTATCTACTATGGTCACAAAGCTCTGCTCCAAGAATATCCCAGAAACCCTTCTTGTTTGTTTGAATGATGCCAAAAGCTTAAAGTAGTGTGGAACATCACTCCAATGTCGAACGGGATGATCAATTTCCTATTTGAATTTGGATCTACTATGGTCGCAAAGTTCGTCTCAGAAAAAAGAACAGAATCATTTTTTGTCAGTGTGTAACTTCAACGCATTAAAATTACCCCCAAAGTCTGAAAAATAGTCCTATCAGAATGATCGACTTGGTATTGTGCTCTGACTTGCCGTTCAGAGCACAATACTCAAACGTCTCTTTTTGTTAATGCTTTTATAACGTGTTAGATATTCCAGTAAATTATATATTTTGTATTTATACCAGATTATACCGTATTCACTCTTGTTAAAATTTTCACAAACTATAGTCAGATGTTTTTGGTTTCTTTCTTGTATTTAAAATATTTTAGATGAAATATATATTTCAATATTAATTATTCTTCATTTGATATAATAAAATTTTTAAATTACAATATATTTAAATATTTTTTGCCAGATTAATTGTTTTTATATACATGATAATATAACATGTAAAATTATTTTAATTTTTAAATAATTAGGAACAGCAAGCATGCAATATATTACTTACTTTCTTTATCAAAATATATTCAAAATATGTTGAAATCATTATTTTGTAATGAACCTTTTTTGGCTGAGGTATCTATAGCTGGGATAGGTTTAGTCGTAAGTTCTTAAGGAAATTTGTAGTTTAAACTAGAGTCTGATCCTTCGAGCTAATTACTGATATTGTTTCTGCTGCACCAAATCAATTTATAAACAATTTATTTATTTTTCTTAATTCAATTTTTATATTTAGTCTCTTAAATTTTTTTTTTTTAATCTCGCAAAACCTAATTTACAACAAATTCAATAACAACTTAATTTAGTGACTTTTCTTCATATTTTCAAAGGCGCAGGTAATATTACTATAGACGCAGCTATATATGTTAGTACAATTCGTAGACGCAGTTAGTTTTCAAAGGCACGGGTAATATTGCATTTTTCGATTTTAAGCGCAGAGCAAGCACAACAGAAAAATAATAATATATTAAACAATTCTTACCAATTGAAGTCAATTTTTTTTTCGTGTAAAAGCCTCCCATAGTTGTGCCTTCATCTAGTAACTATTAAAGCTCCTAGACTATGGGGTAAAATGAACAATGATGACTTATGTGTCCTTCAAAAAGATTGGCCTGCTCCGATCACCGATAATAACAAAAAGAGAAATATTATAAACTATATTGATTAAACCTTCACTACAACAAAAGTATGCATCTAAATAGTTCCTTAATTAAATACAACAATGGATGTAACCAAGGAAAAGTCTATGAGGCAATATTCGTACTATATAAATGACAGAGACAATGTTATAACATAAAGACATAATGCTCGAGGTACTGGTGTAGGGATAGCAAGCAATAGGATGACCAAACTAATTAAAATAAACTGTTGATTTTTTATTTATATTTTAATTCTTTTTGTTTTTTATTATGTTATATGAAAAAAGCATGTATACTTATTTTAACATAAATAATATTTCTTTATTTACTAAAAAAAAAAATTAAATTTAAAAATTTAACTAACAATCGCCCAATTATTTGTGCACAAAAATGTCTTAATTCTTAAGAATCAAAAATTTAAAGATTTTTAAATTCAACTTCTTAACATAATATATACAATTTTATAAAATTGTATAGATATTAAATGACTTTTTTTAATTTTGAACCCTAGCGAGACTCTTGACTACATCCATGGTTAAAACACGAACAAGTATAATATAAATCGTATATTAAATACAAGTAAAAAAAGTAACAACCAAATAAAATAACATTCAATTAATAATAATATAAAATTAATAAAAAATAATCCATCAATCAACGTGGGATCATGCATTTAAATATAGTTTGATTTTTTATTTTTTATATAAATATCACTCTTTAATTCTACATTTCTACATATATCTGAAATTAAAATGATATATTAAAACTGAACAGAAAAAAAAGAATTTATTATTTTAAAATATTCAATGAATGTGTAGGATAGTTATTTTTTTATTTTTAAAACTTTCTAATTTAAATTAAGATTCAAAAATTTGAAGGAAAAAATATTTTCAATTCCATAATTTTATAGAATTTTGAAAAATCATTACCTATAACATTTATTTATATTTTTAAAATTAAGTATAACAAATTATTTTTAATTGCTTAAGATAAAACATATTTTATGTATATATTTTGTGGTAAATTTAAAATATTGCAATAATAGCATATTTTTTGTGTACATTTTCCTGACAATTTATATATGTCTATATATATATACTTTTTTAATTGTATCGCAAATACACAAAAATTATTTTAAATAAATTTCAAAAAAAGGGCAAATACTATTATCAAATTGTAGGATTTTTGTTTAAATACATTAAAACACAACGCTTATTTTGTAATTTAAATAATTACAAAATATTAAAATATATAGTTTATTACGTTATTTAAAGTTATTTTGATATTCTGTTTCTTTTTATAATTTATTTCAAGAAAAATGAAATTTTACAATTAATATAATTATTTTTTTTAATATCATTTTTGCTTTGATTTATACTTGATGCAATACATTCTATGTAAACATAAAGCCGTACTTTATAATATTCCATTATTCAATATATTTATATCCTAAATGGTATTAAGAACTTTTCCGCGATCAGATGAACCATCGTTGTTTAAATATTTTTAGCTAAAAGTATTTGAAATGTGATAAATAAAACAACTTATTTATCGGATATGGTCCGGTGAAACTTGTTTTTGTCGTCGAAATTAATAAATAATAATAATTAAAAAAAAATAATTAATTTAATTAATAATAATTAAAAATTCGCTGGAGAAGCTAGAAATCATACCTTAACCGTCCGTCGAAAAGTATATGGAGAGTTGCGTCATGCGCTAACATAGTTATTGCACCTTATGGGGTTTACTTAAAAGGCAACGAAATATATTTTTTGCACAGAATTACATACATTCTATGTACATGATTTGAAAATCATTGAAATTGTTTTATATCTATTATTTTAACAAATATAGAATAAAATAGTATTCATTTAATTAGCAATAAATTGCATCTAATTAAAAAATTATTTATAAATTTTAAAATAGTTCAAAAACGTTTTTAATTTAAAATTTAATATAAGGCAATTGAAGAGAATAATAGCATATAATATATCAGTCTATAAAATAAATGAAAATTATTTTAAATTTCTGCAAAATATATACTATAAATTAAAAAATTTTTAAATTAATACTAAATTAAAAATTACATTTTTGATATTTAACATTTATATACCGTTTTTTTTTTGTTTGTTTTTTCACATATTTAAACATAATTTTGTAAATATATAAGAAATAATAAAATAACATTAAGATATTAGGCGCCATTTCTTAAAAAAAGAAATAACGTAATTATTACTATGTATTATATATAAAATATATTTATTATAGGAACAGATGTGTATACTTATATATCGGCTTATATATAGTACGTGTCAAGTAGAATATTTAAATCTTATTCAAATTTAATCTAAACATTACTAATTTTAAATTTCAAAAATATTAATTAAACAATTTATTCCTATAAAATAAATTAAAATATAAATAAATGTTCTATTCAACAATAAAGTATTTTAATCCACTTTTAATGAATTCTTAATAAAATAATAGTATTCATTAATTTCTCTATAGATATATTCTTTTTAATTATATTTTTTTATCTAATCTGGAAATATCTTAACTAGCAAATAGAAATTATTATGAATATTTAAAATATGAGAACAGATTGCTAGAGAGTTTTAAAAAAAGGAGTCAGCATTTAGTACAAATTATTTATTATATATATGATTTATACTATTAATAACAACACATCTTGAGTAAATTTCTGGGAAGAATCCATAAAACATTTAAATTGCAAATACGGCCTAAAGTATTGGAAAGAAGGTCTTCAGTACTGTATAAATATAAATTATATAAATTAGAGCATTAAAATGTAAAAATTATTTGCCATAGACAATAACAGATGGTTATCAGGATAGATTGGTGCCAGGTTTGGACTATAAGTTGGATGCATAAGAACTTTCCAACCAAGCTACCGAAGCATTGCCTGCTTTTGGAGTCTTTATCGATGTATGTGTTCTGGACCGCAATACCTCTTCTGTTGCCCAAATTTTACGTTTTTTGTAGATTAGCGATTGCTTCTTTCTTGGCCGTCAATCCAAGGCAGCGATTAGCAGATGGAAACTCGACCCATGAGGAGCTTCTTTTTGTATTCAGCCTAATTCAAATGGTTCCAAACGCTTTTTTGTACAATCTTTAGCTCTTGTGCAATCGAAACAATACGTAAATCATAACAGCAGGTCGGAACCGACAATTTTCGTGACTTTATGGACTTTTTCTACTATTGGCCTTCCAGTGCATTTTTGACATTTAAATTACTGGAAGAGGAAACGAAATCCACGAAATCAAAATTACGCATGATTAGTTGTAACAGCATCAGGACCATAAACGCTGTTCACAATTTTAGCCGCCTGTCTTGCGTTTTCGCGTTTTTACCCTTATCAAAGAAAAATTATAGAATATGGCGTATTGTCTCTTTGCTAGTGTCCATATTTGATGCCCGCTTAAACAAATTGAGTCAACCAATTACCAAACAATCAATAATTATTTAGTAAGAAATCTCATCTTTATAACGATATCTAGCGTTATATGATCAGACTTATACAACGCGGGATACAGATAACTAAAGCCATCTACTGGGAAAAAAATGAATTTCTTCTTACTATATCTAATATATAAAATATGCATACATCTTACTTATGTATGTAAAAAATATGTGGCACGATTTCAATAATATTTAATTTTTTAGTTCAATGAAATCCCTTAAACTACCCTGCCGAAGTTAAGTCCACCATGTTTCGTACTTAATGCATTAGAAAAACTAATAGACTTTCATGAATAAATTCGGCAACCTTAGGAAGTGATAACTTCACAAATGCATTTGCTTGAGGTGCTCCGTAAAGCTGTGTTCTGTAACCTGCAATATGAACCATTGTTTTCTTTTGACCCACTTTTAACTTTGAAAAGAGCAGGAAGTAATATCTCTTGTTTTTGTCTGAGGAGCAGAACTATTCCGTCAGAATTTTTGTTTAACGAAGTAAATGTCGTTGATTAAAAATTAAGTCAAACATAACTAAACTTCCACTTTTTACTAACAAATAGAGAATAGCATAAAATTCTTGCAAAACTAAATAATAATGAACCATATAAATTATTCCAATACTATAATTATTTAGAACTTGAACTATATTGTAAACTGAACTGAAAGGCCAATATGGCAAACTTAGTTTTGCCTTATATACATAGTTAGCATCTTATATAGTTAGGTGAAATAATAATCCGTCTTCTCTATTTTATATTATATATATAAAATAAGTTTGTGTTTTATAGTTAGTATATTACATAGTTACTTAAAATAATGGTTTGTTTTCGCTAAAATGGTTACTTCTGTGACCCATCGGCATGATCAAGAGATTTGATCTAATTAAGATTTAAAGACATCTAAATGATTTAAGTCTAAATGATTATGTATGACAAACACTGGGCGACAAAAATGAACTTTTATTTACTTGTATTTTAGGTTTCTCAACTGTATTAGATTAATTTAGGTCTGCCGAACACAAAAAAATATGATTCAGTTATCCATGTAGGATAAACACAGATTGCAGACTGGGTGTCTGGGCTAAATAAAAAATTTTTATTTTGAGAGATATGGATTTCATGTTTTTACCACGAATAAACAGAATTTTGCTTTAAAGATATTTATAAATAAATAAAAATTTTTGTTATATATATTCAGATAAAAAACAAAAATAAATAAACAATTTGCATACGTAAACATTTCTAACAAGTCATAAAATTTTGCACAAAATTATTACAATTTTTCTTTAAAAAACATGGCATTCATTCATTGCTATTGCATCCATCAGCAACATTAAACATCAGCTGCTGTGTTGTTGATGACATTAAAATTATAACGATTGCTTTCGTTATTATTACTTTTGAAGTCGCTGTTGTTTTCTCGTCCTATGTTGTTGTTGTTTCGGTTATATGCATCGTAAACGCATCATTAAATTTAAAAATGCATGCGAAACTTTACGATGCTCCATAAAAAGGGTGCACCAAGAGATTTTTATGCCAGTTCTAGTACAATGACAGCAACAAACTCATAAAAACACCTACAACAGAAATAGTTTCTATGTATCTCTACTGCTCCTTTGGCAAGTAATTCGTTATCAGTTGCGCTGCAACATAACTCACATATGTTATTTTTCATTAACTGTCTTCTAACAACAAATTTAGTCTATCCTTGTTTCTTATCTGCCATCTCCTTTTATGCGACTATAGCTACCCACACTAGGATCAATGCTTTTCTGGCACTTAAAATTGTGGCAATCAGTTTTCTTTACGTGCTATAAACACAGAAGTGTTTATGGCATTGAATTTTCGCATAGGAAATTCAATGCATTTAATGGGAAATTACATAAAAGCTAAAATGTGCATTTAAATCCATTTCCGCTTCTACGTTAATTGTAATAGAGTTTCTTGCACTCGAAACGCTTTTCTACTCAAATTCTGCAGTATTTTTCTAAGTAGTTTAAAGTGCAAAAAACATAAATTTAACGGCCTATATTGAGACA